>NC_083772.1:8878035-8895535 GCF_963514075.1 Conger conger
GAGAGAGCGAGAGAGAGAGAAAGAAAGAGAAAGAGAGAAACAGAGAGATATAGTGAAACAGAGGGAGAGAGGGAGAGAGATACAGGGAGAAACAGAGGGAGCGATAAATACAGAGAGAGAGCGAGAGAGAGAGATAGAAACAGAGGGAGAGAGAGAAACAGAGGGAGATGGAGCATGTCCATGATCTGTTACGGTGGGTGGTGGCCGTGGGAGAGCAGCGGTGGCCTGGGGCCCCGGGGGCCCGGGGCCAGGATGTGAGCGAAGCGCCGGGCAGGCCCCTGACCTCTTCGCCTCACTCCAGTTCTCACAGGTGATGTGCTCATCCGCCGGCGCTCCCTGATGAGGTCATGATGAGGTCATGATGAGGGACACACACCTGCTTCTAATAAAATACTTCAGTCCTTTCAATGCTGGTCAAATCCGGGAAAACACTCCCCTGAAAACAGACCCCTGACAATTTCCAACAAAATTTTGTTCCGGACCAAAACATATAATCACATGCAATAAGAATTTGTTTTAAATATTGTTGAAAATAGGGTCTTCTTAGTGATGAGGTAATTGCCTACAATTAGGGATCTGGATGGAAGGGTGCAAAGGTTGTTCAGAAAACCTGTGTAGTTATTTACACAGCAAAAAGTGGACCCGTCTGGAATGGATGGCATTGATCAATAAAAAGTAATTAAATGTATCTGACCAAGCAAACATCTGTGGCACATTGAAAGTCATAAAACAGCAGGAGGCAGAAAAAACAGGCTTAAAGCGTTAAAGAGCACAGCTCCCTGTGTCCTGTGAGCTCCTCTGCCCTGCATGGGTCTGGCACATGTCCGGAGGAGGAAGGGAGAGGAGGTGTTGGTTCCTCTCTCCCTGCACTGGTCTGGTACATGTTCAGAGAGAAGGGAGAGGAGGTGTTGGTTCCTCTCTCCCCTGAACGGGTCTGGCACATGTTTTGAGGGAAGGGAGAGGAGGTGTTGGTTCCTCTCTCCCCTGAACGGGTCTGGCACATGTCCAGAGAGAAGGGAGAGGAGTGGTGGTGCCTCTCTCTCCTCTGTCCTCGTCCAGGACCACACAGGCCATTCAGAACAATGACCAACACAAGAAAGAAAACGCTTCTTTTATTTGGACATATCTTCCTTTTCCACTTCTCTCCGTCAGGCGCGGGTCCCTTGGTCCTATCTCTTGTAAAGATGCTGGAGGTCCTCTCAGACCAGCATTCCCAGTGTGCCTGGCGTTATTTATTTATTTATCGCTTTTTCTTTATTCCTTTCTTCAGATTGATAGTGGCAATGCCTCGTCTGCGGCCAGCGATATAAATAGTGATTCAGGATTCCTTTGTGTAGAAGAAAAATGTTTTTTTTGTTTTGTTTTTGGCCTTTGTGTCGGTCTTTTGTTTCAGACGGATGGCGAAGCGGACGGCATTCTCAAACTCGTTTGTTTGGAATCTTTTGCAACAGACGCTCAGAGTTAATATGACTGGAGACGCGCGTTGTCATGGCGATGGACGGCTTCCTCATTTTGCGGGAGAAAAAAAGCTGTGAGTGATGTGGCCTCGCCTAATTTGGATTCAGCGAACGTAAAATACTCCTCGAGCCGAGCTGAGACCTCAGAAGCACTGCAGCTGAACCGTGTGCACTCTTCTGATGCGCTGGCCTGCAACTATTTCACAGCCAACAGGCCACACTGTGCTGCAGGGAGAGTCGGTGACTATTTCACAGCCTACAGGCCACACTGTGCTGCAGGAGAGTCGGTGACTATTTCACAGCCTACAGGCCACAGTGTACTACAGGAGAGCCGGTGGCTATTCCATAGCCTACAGGCCACAGTGTACTACAGGAGAGCCAGTGACTATTTCACAGCCTACAGGCCACACTGTGCTACAGGAGAGTCGGTGACTATTTCACAGCCTACAGGCCACGGTGTACTACAGGAGAGCCAGTGGCTATTCCATAGCCTACAGGCCACAGTGTACTACAGGAGAGCCAGTGACTATTTCACAGCCTACAGGCCACAGTGTACTACAGGAGAGCCAGTGACTATTTCACAGCCTACAGGCCACAGTGTACTACAGGAGAGCCAGTGACTATTCCATAGCCTACAGGCCACAGTGTACTACAGGAGAGCCAGTGACTATTCCACAGCCTACAGGCCACAGTGTACTACAGGAGAGCAGTGACTATTCCATAGCCTACAGGCCACATTGTACTACAGGAGAGCCAGTGACTATTCCACAGCCTACAGGCCACAGTGTACTACAGGAGAGTCAGTGACTATTCCATAGCCTACAGGACACACTGTGCTTCACGAGAGCTGGAGACATTGCCCATGAAAATAGAATTTCAGTCTCTGAAATAGATGTTTCTTTTAAAACTGTCAGTATTCTTTTTACTGAAGTATAAAAAGCTAAATTATTTCAAGCAATGTTTTGACCCAGATCTGTTTCTAATCTTCCCTCAAAGCAGAGTTTGTTTTACACGATGTCACTGCCTGGGGTCCAAGGAGACTAATTTCACTCTTTCACACCACTTCATATGCACCTAAACTTGCCCAATTAAGCACCAGAACAGCACAGTTAATGGGCTCTTTTTTATTCTCTGTGCTTCTTACTTATATCCAAGGTCACCTTGCTAACTCCAGTTAGGTTTACAATGGACAGACAAATGAGCAAAAGAGAGTATCTGTCCCAATTTCCATAAGTCATACCAGGCATATAAAAAAAAAACATGCATGTAGCAAGAACTGCCCGCACTGGCTGTTAAAGATGCACTTGCCGTCGTATGGAACATATTCTGAACAATGGTGTCATTTTATTTCAGAAAACATGTGGCTTTATTATAAGAGCTGGTCAAATGGAATGTAGCAGTTTACCATCATTAGTTTGGGGACTCATAATCACATTCCTCCTTTCTGATCTTCGTTACATTCCATTAGAGCCACATTACATGGCTTTGTAAAGCCGAGTGAACTGATCTAGCTTTCAGAAAAACTCAGTCTTTGAACATACCATAAAAGAGACTTGGGCTCATTCCTCTCCCCATAAACAAGGGACAGAGAGGGTTGGTGGGTGGGGGGGGTGTACATAATTGTCTGGTTAAGCTCCCCAAACCAGTTCCATATGGCCGCGGCGTCAGGGCAACGGCACTCCCGCGTAACGGCAGGAACCTGCGGATCCCGTTCGTGTGGCGGTCTCGTTCGTTTCCACGGGAACCCCGGGGACCGTGGGTTCCCGTCGTGGCCATGGCGACGCGTGGGCCGAGCGGGGTGGCGGCGGTTGCCGGTGGCAACGCGCCGTGGCTCTCTCCGCGGCGCTACTCTGCTTTCTCCCGAGCCTGCCGACGGGACATTCCTGTAGCACCTGTCCGTCACGGGAACGCTAACGTGGAAATATTCTCCTAATGAAGAACAGAGGCCAGAAAAGTGCTTTCTGAGAGAGAGAGAGAGAGAGAGAGAGAGGGAGAGAGAGAGAGAGAGAGAGAGAGAGCAGTGCTTCACTGGAACGATGCGATGGACCGAGTATCTGGTCCGTGAACCAGAGCAGAGGGGACAGGGTGAAGCAGCCTATCAGCAACGTTAATTACCCAGTAGATAATGGAGTAGCTGTGTCTGCTGCTTCCTGTTACATTAAATACTTTGTCTATATCTGCCCCTGTCTGCATGTACATCTCTATGTACACATCTCGTGCTGGACGACTGCCCAGCTAAGTTACTGTAATATAGCTCATGCTAATGTAACTGATGCTAATTCAGCTACTGGAGGGCTTGACTAGGAGTTCCTACTGTGGTGGTGGCCTATCTACCAACTGAAACCATCCGTCCTTGTTCCCTGTGACACCTGATTATTCTTTGTCTCACAGGAATACCAGCAACAAAAAAGACTGTGTAGCACATTACTGTACTGTGATATGGGGATTATATGGATATAGATGCACACTATCATATATGGCTAATGTAATGGCCAAAGCTACATTAAGTACAGCTGATCCAATAGTGAATTTTGGTGGGTGTACCACGCCCTCATCCTCCTCCTCCTGTTTAAAGGGAGGGGTGGGGCTGACTCCCCTCCAGGCCCTGGAGGTCACGTGGGCCCCCAGACCCCTCCCCTCACCCTGTGCACGTGCTGCTGACTCCAGTACTTTATGGATCAGACAGAACCAGGCGGTCTCGCAAGGTGGTCCGGCCACATGCGGCCGAAGCCCCAGCCCTGTGCCGTCCGGGAACTTCAAAAGCAGAGCGGGCCGGTGCTGTAGACCATGCAAACAATCCCAAACCAGCGGTCATCAGCAGTGCCCCCCCCCCCCCCCACCCCCAAAGCCTGGTCATCAGCCCTGTCCTCCCCCCCCCCCTCGAGACCTGGTCATCAGCCGCGGTGCCCACTTCCCTGCACGCAGCACTCAGGATGTCCCACCAGCCCTCCCGTGTCCGGCAGACTCAGCACCGTCTGTATCAGCAAGCAAACAACAACCCACTACAAAGACCGAGGAAGGAAACGCTTCATCTGTGTGAGGGGGCACATCTATCCGTCTCTCTCTCTCTCTCTCTCTCTTAGATCTTTTCTTTCTTCTCTTTTCTTCGCCCGGCCGTCGCCACGGCAGCGACTCGCCAGCCTGGCGCGTTGCCAAGAGCAGCCGAAGAGCTTTATGAGATGTAACGTCCCGGAGATGAATTTCATACTGATTACACATAACCTTGTTACTTGCATCCCGCCATGTGTTGCGCTAACCAATGCAGTGAAATCCGAAGTGTGATCGACAAGAAGTGTGACGATAAAGCTTGCTGTGAGGGGATGTGTGTGTGTGGTGTGTGTGTGTGTGTGTGTGTGTGTGTGTGTGTGTGTGTGTGTGAGTGAGTGAGTGTGTGCATGTCTGTGTCTTTGTGTATGTGTGTGCAGACAAGCGTGTGCGTATTTGTATGCATATATGTAGGTGTTTGCCATGGCAATCTGACTATTTTGGCGCCTGTGAGAAGCCGTCCAATTTTCTGTTATAGCGCTTGGTGTATCCATCAATTTACAGCTTGGATAGCATGTGACAGCCTGCTTTCACAATCTGCATCTCGTTCCTCCTCCGTGTATATACACCAGCCACTGGAAGCTTTCATCAAACACGGTTACCCAAGAGACTGTACCCTCAAAACCCCAATATCATTTTGTGGCAATACTTTAGGGTAATGAAGCCCTGACATCTGCCTCGATTTAAAACAGTTTAACTGTCAATCTACACCCTGCACCAGGCCCCGCTTTGCCACTGGTGACACGAATGCTATTTGGAGGTACTAAAATTTGGTTCAGCGAGAAAACATACAATTTTCTGTTTATTTATAAATGTCTGAGTTGATTTGATCTTGTTAAAGTCACTGTGGTGGAAAAGTATATTTGATCAGACAAGGCTCGGTACACTGAGAAGCCAGCACAACAGTTTTCAGCCACCAATGCACTGTCTCTGGCGCCGTGCCAAATCAAATCAATTTACACCATTAAAGAACAGCAGTGTTGCTTCTTTTTTTCCCCTGAATCCACCAGGGGAAGTACAATGCTAACCATTCCAACCTTTCCAGCATCTTAAAGATTGGTAGCCCTGATTAAAAAAAAAAAAAACGTTTTTGAGCATTCCGATTTATTTCTTATCTCCAAAACAAAAGTATGTGTTTCTTTCTGGTATTTAACACTTTGCTGTGCTGATCAAAGTGACTGTTGCAGCGTATCACAGATCACATGTTACAATGATCCTTCTGTCAGTTGTTGCTTGCTGGTGTTGTCAGTTTAAATTTGAATTTGGTGAGTGAGGATCTGTCTCAGATCAGGTAGATTACCTCCAAAAGATGATCAGACCTGCCAGACCTGCCATTAATGTAATGTAATGTAATGTAATTATTGTCAGACACCTCTCATACCGCAGGCTACCTACAGTAGACTAGAGAGTGCCATGAAAAAGAAAGTGAAAACTACAGTCAATAGTTCAGGCTGATAAGTGAGAACCTGACTGTCAGGAACTACCTACCTCCCGTAGGACCAACTAGCAGCCAATAATATTGCATTCCGCAGTGCATACAAAAGTACACTAAACAGTTACTGCAAACACAGACAAATAGAAATCGGTATTTTTGATTGGATATTTCAGTCATTTGTCTCCCAAAAAAAAAAAGAAGAAAGGACCATCGAATTTGTCCGGAAAGGTTCTGACTGCAGTGAGGACTGATTGAGGCCCGTGACATCCTGCACAGCTCCCGACGCAGAGAGGGAAGCGGGGGGAACAGCGCGGGGTGAGCGCATGCCTTTTCTCTCCGACACGCACGGCGGCGGCGGTGTGGCTCGTGCTCGTCCGCGTCGTTAACGGCAGGATGTACCGCCGTAAATCCATCGCAGCTGCACGCCGGACTCCCCTCGCCCGACAGGGGCCTCCCTGTGAGAGCCGGGGCCCCCGTGGCACGGCCAGCACGGCCCAGCCAGGTGCGGAGCAGACCCAGAAGAGGCCAGCGTCGTTATCGTAGCTAGTGGAAGAGGCGGCGGGGGTCAAAGGTCGACTATGTGGAGTCTTTGAGGGGCGGAAACGTGGGTAGGGACGACGTGTGTCGGACCTCTCTCTCTCTCTCTCTCTCTCTCTCTCCCCCGCAGAAACGGAGGGGGAACCCTGGGCCCTGGTTGTTAATCGAACTCAGGTGTGCGGGAGAGAGGGAAGACGGCTTGTGAGAAAAGAGACAGATTTTGGGTAATGTTTACCTGAGGGGGAGCGTGGGGGGAACCCTCTCACGCGGTAGCAGCACGTTGGGGTCACCCTCCAGCTTGCCGCTGCTCCCGCTACTGGAACATTTCGGAAGTGACCGCTCCTCGTCTTCCCGACATCCACATCGGCAGCCTCATCGTCTGCTCTGTCTGCACACAGCACTGCGCTGGTGCTGTCCTCACTGCAGAAACCAACAAACACAGCACTGCACTGCTGCTGTCCTCACTGCAGAAACCAACATACACAGCACTGCGCTGGTGCTGTGTTCACTGCAGAAACCAGCATACACAGCACTGCACTGCTGCTGTCCTCACTGCAGAAACCAACAAACACAGCACTGCACTGCTGCTGTCCTCACTGCAGAAACCAACATACACAGCACTGCTCTGGTGCTGTCCTCACTGCAGACACCAACATACACAGCACTGCTCTGCTGCTGTCCTCACTGCAGAAACCAACATACACAGCACTGCTCTGGTGCTGTCCTCACTGCAGACACCAACATACACAGCACTGCTCTGGTGCTGTCCTCACTGCAGAAACCAACATACACAGCACTGCTCTGGCGCTGTCCTCACTGCAGAAACCAACATACACAGCACTGCTCTGGTGCTGTCCTCACTGCAGAAACCAACATACACAGCACTGCTCTGCTGCTGTGTTCACTGCAGAAACCAACATACACAGCACTGCTCTGGTGCTGTCCTCACTGCAGAAACCAACATACACAGCACTGCTCTGCTGCTGTGTTCACTGCAGAAACCAACATACACAGCACTGCGCTGGTGCTGTCCTCACTGCAGAACCAAACATACACAGCACTGCGCTGGTGCTGTGTTCACTGCAGAAACCAAAATACACAGTACTGTGCAAAAGTCTTAGGCACCTGTATAACATTCTGTACAGATAAGATTCTTTCAAAAATAATTCAGTGAAAGGTCCTAAATAAACGTGCTATACATTTTACATGACATTTTTGTAATTTGGCAGAATAGTTCAAAACTGAATCAAATCAATATTTTTTGTGACCACATTAAAACTGCATCACTTCTCTGAGATGACCAACTCTGTCCTGCAGTTCTATAAGACAATCAGCAGGGAGGCTGTTCCAAGCAGGGTGGAGAACTTGCCACAGTTCTTCTCCAGACTTTGGTTGGCTCCTTGCTTCTGATCTCAGACAGCCTTGATCAAGTTTTTATGTAAAAAGTAGTCAATTGCTTACAGTAATTTGTTACTTAAAATTAAATACAAAAATGTCTCTGTAAAATAAATCTTTTGGAAAATGAATATTTGGGAATCTCAAATGTGTTCTTTTATAGTAACACACACAAAAAAATAAACAAATATATAATAAAGTCTAGGGTGCCTAAGACTTCTGCACAGTACTGTATGTCAATAAGAATTGTATTACTATATTGAGACTTAAAATCTTTTGAAACTTAAAAACTGTTTTGCTAAATAAGACAGAAATAATTAGATAAGGCAGTTTTGACTCATTTCGAGATTTGCCAGTTGGATGAGAGCATTTTCAAGCAAACAGTAATATTTTCTGCTCAAGAGCAAAGAATATGATCTAAAGTCTAAAAATGCTTGCAGTGTTGCAATGTGGATCTAAGAACAGAGAATTAAAGATGCAGTTCTCATCCTGCTGTCGAAGAACCACAAGGTGGATTTAATAGCAGATGTGTTAAAATGTTAGCACTTTAATTGGCAGCTAGAAGAACAATCTGGATGATCTTTTGTTTTTCATCTTTTGAGTTCACCACCTGTTCCCCTCCCACCTTGTAGCACAGAGACTGGAGCTCGCTTTACCCACCCCTTTATCTGCCTACTGGACAATTAAAACTTTTGATGTGGTTAGTTTGTGGTTAGTTTTTTGGACATCATCAGTGTTGGGATTGAGCACTCCCTATTTCCGGTGCTTTCCCAACGCCTGTATCTTTTACAGAGTCTGTGCGCTGTGCGTCCATGACTGACAGGGATTAACGATACTGTGCTATGCTTGGCGCCATCACAAAGAGAGTGAGTGAGAGAGACAGAGGGATAGCGAGAGAGACGGAGAGAGGAGAAGAGCAGAAATGAAACAGACTACCAGCAGCGGGGAGTTTTTTCTTGTGTGCGGACGGAAGGACAGAGGTGTGTGTGAGAGAAACAGCGGATGCCGGAACCATCTTTGGGGAGTCAAAGCAAACCATCAGAAATGGAAAGAGTGGAAGAGGGGAGAGAGTTGAGAAAGAGAGTTGATGTTAAATATGAGCCGGTCGCACATCTTGGCCACTCCTCCTCTTGGCTGACTTTAGCGGGAGGAAGGTGAGCCTACAGATGTTGAAGCAGCGCGAACGCTCTCTCACACGCAGCGGCTGGACGCCTTCCTGACATTTAACCAGAAAGAGCATGAATAATTAATCTGAAGCCCGTCCGTAGACACGGCCTCTCGTCCACCCCGAAACGTTATCTTCTTCCACACCTGCTCCAGCTTTTCTTTAAATAAGAAGGTTCTGCTATTATACTGCAGGATGAGGAAATGACAAATCTTCTTATTCCACCGATTAAAGCGCCATCCACATACTGTATTTCAACCGAAAAACCTGAAAAGTGCATAAAAGATATATATATATTTTTTTTTGCAGCCCTTATGTTATTTTCTCTTTTCTTTCCAAGATTTTCAGCGATCATCTTCACTGCTTTGGGAGAGGCGGAGAAAATATCTGTCCTGAAGCTCTCCAACGGCAATAAAACTGTTATCATCTGGTGTCCCCTCGAACGCAGCCCGGCTCAGATTTCCTCCCGTAATAAATCGTAGTAAAAGGGTCTAATTTGACCCCGGCGAGAGGTGCAGAAAGAGTGAAGCTTCGGGGCGGCTGCGGACGCCGTGGAAATATTTACAGAGCGAAATTAACGAGCATTTAATGGGAAGACTTCCTCTGTGGTGTTTATGTGTTCTGAGTCGCTGACGTTTATATTTGTGCAACCCTCCGAAAATAAACAGGAGGCACTAGGATCAGAGCGTGGCGCGCCTTGTTTAATGTAAAGGGAGGACACACAGTGGACTGGATCTCTCTGCTGTGGAGAAAGGCACTTCAGACATATGGTACTGCATCTAGGGCATTGTCATACAATCAGATGTACCTATTCAGATGTACCTAAGCAGTATTTGGATAGTTAAGTTTGGTCACTTTTGCTTTGTTGTTTGTTTGTTAGTTTATTTGTTGATTTAAAAAAATGAAAAAATGAATTAATTAAAAATAAATAAAAAATAGGCCCTTGTCCTTATCTTTGTTGTACGGGTAGCAGTTGAAATTGTACTTCCCTCTAGGGTCTTTCCGCGCACTTACCCCTGGTTATGGGTATGCACTTTGTTGTACGTCGCTCTGGATAAGAGCGTCTGCCAAATGCCAATAATGTAATGTAATGTAATGTAATATTCTCTGAGGAACTTAATATCAACCCATTGAACTTATTTTCAACAAATAACAATCCAATACATTACCGGAGCACTCCAAAACACTTTTGCCATTGATGGTGTCAAATATATTTTTATTTGTTTTGCTTAATCTGTATATCCTCCTAAGTCTCTTAGAACCATATCATCCACTACGCTCAGACCTATACTACAAGGGACATTCAATAAAAAATATAAATATTATAATATTCTTGAAAATATTTTCATTTTGTGTCATCCATCCATCCATCCATCCATCGTCACCCGCTTATCCGGAGTCGGGTCGCGGGGGCAGTAGGCAAAGCCGGGTATTCCAGGCGTCCCTCTCCCCAGCAACGCATTCTAGCTCCTCCTGGGGGATCCCGAGGCGTTCCCTGGCCAGGAGAGATATATAATCTCTCCAGCGGGCTCTGGGTCTCCCTCGGGGTCTCCGCCCAGTTGGACGAGCCCGGAAAACCTCCAAAGGGAGGCGCCCGGGAGGCATCCTGATCAGATGCCCGAACCACCTCAATTGGCTCCTTTCGACGCGAAGGAGCAGCGGCTCTACTCCGAGCTCCCTCCGGATGTCCGAGCTCCTCACCCTATCTCTAAGGCTGAGCCCGGCCACCCTACGGAGGAAGCTCATTTCGGCCGCTTGTATACGCGATCTCGTTCTTTCGGTCACTACCCAAAGCTCGTGACCATAGGTGAGGGTTGGGACGTAGATCGACCAGTAAATCGAGAGCTTCGCCTTCCGGCTCAGCTCCTTCTTCACCACAACGGTCCGGTGCAACGCCCGCATTACTGCTGACGCTGCACCGATCCGCCTGTCGATCTCACGCTCCCTTCTACCCTCACTCGTGAACAAGACCCCGAGATACTTGAACTCCTTCACTTGGGGCAAAGACTCGTTCCCAACCCGGAGGGAGCAATCCACCGTTTTCCGGCAGAGAACCATGGCCTCGGACTTGGAGGTGCTGACTCTCATCCCGGCCGCTTCACACTCGGCTGCAAACCGCTCCAGTGCGTGCTGAAGGTCACGGTCCGATGAAGCCAGCAGAACCACATCATCCGCAAAAAGCAGAGATGCGATTCTGAGGTCACCAAACCGGACACTCTCCTGACCTCGGCTGCGCCTTGAGATCCTGTCCATGAATACCACAAACAGGACCGGTGACAAGGGGCAACCTTGGCGGAGTCCAACACCCACCGGAAACGTGCTTGACTTTGTGCCGAGAATGCGGACACAGCTCTCACTTTGGTTATACAGGGACCGGATGGCTCGTAACAACGGCCCCGGTACCCCATACTCCCGCAGTACACCCCACAGGGTTCCCCGGGGGACACGGTCGAAAGCCTTCTCCAAGTCCACGAAGCACATGTGGACTGGATGGGCAAACTCCCATGACCCCGCCAGCAACCCTGCCAAGGTAAAGAGCTGGTCCACTGTTCCACGGCCAGGACGGAAGCCACATTGCTCCTCCTGAATCCGAGGTTCGACCGTCGGTCGGAGCCTCCTTTCCAGTACCCTAGAGTAAGCTTTCCCAGGGAGGCTGAGGAGTGTGATACCCCGGTAATTGGAGCACACCCTCCGATCCCCCTTCTTGAAAATGGGGACCACCACCCCGGTCTGCCACTCTACAGGTACTGTCCCCGATCTCCACGCGACACTGAAGAGGCGTGTCAGCCAAGACAGCCCAACAATGTCCAGAGCCTTCAGCATCTCAGGGCGAATCTCATCTACACCCGGCGACTTGCCACTGAGGAGCTTTTTGACTACCTCAGCAACTTCCGCCAGGGATATAGGTGCAGATTCCCCCGAGTCTTCAGGCTCTGCCTCTTCCACAGAGGACGTGTTGTTCGGGTTCAGGAGCTCCTCGAAGTGCTCTTTCCACCGTCCGACAATATCCCCAGTCCGGGTCAGCAGTTCTCCTCCCCTGCTGAAAACAGCCTGAGACAAGCCCTGCTTTCCCTTTCTGAGTCGTCGGATGGTTTGCCAGAACTTCCTCGAGGCCAACCGAAAGTCCTTCTCCATAGCCTCCCCGAACTCCTCCCATACCCGGGTTTTTGCTTCAGTGACTGCCGAAGCTGCAGCCCTTCTGGCCACCCGGTACCTGTCTGCTGCTTCAGGGGACCCCCGGGCCAGCCAAGCCCGAAAGGCCTCCTTCTTCAGCTTGACGGCCTCCCTCACCGCTGGTGTCCACCAGCGGGTTCTTGGGTTGCCGCCCCGACAGGCACCGATGACCTTCTGACCACAGCTCCTGCTTGCCGCCTCTGCAATGGAGGCTTTGAACATGGCCCACTCGGACTCCATGTCCCCAGCTTCCCCCGGGATGCGTGAGAAGTTCTTCCGGAGGTGGGAGTTGAAGACCTCGTGAACAGGGGCCTCCGCCAGACGTTCCCAGTTCACCCTCACTACACGTTTGGGTTTACCGGGTCTGTCAGGCAGCCTCCCCGGCCACTTGATCCAACTCACCACCAGGTGGTGATCAGTTGACAGCTCTGCTCCTCTCTTCACCCGAGTGTCCAAGACATACGGCCGCAGGTCTGATGATACGACCACAAAGTCGATCATCGATCTTTGGCCTAAGGTGCTCTGGTACCAAGTACACTTATGAGCTACCCTATGCTCGAACATGGTGTTTGTTATCGACAATCCATGGCCAGCACAGAAGTCCAATAACAAAACACCGCTTGGGTTCAGATCAGGCAGGCCGTTCCTCCCAATCA
Source organism: Conger conger (assembly GCF_963514075.1). Classification (NCBI taxonomy): domain Eukaryota; kingdom Metazoa; phylum Chordata; class Actinopteri; order Anguilliformes; family Congridae; genus Conger; species Conger conger. Next base: position 8,890,900 of record NC_083772.1, read on the forward strand.
CCCCCCTCCAGGTTTCTCCGTCATTGCCCACGTGAGCGTTGAAGTCGCCCAGCAGAACTATGGAGTCTCCGGGTGGCACCCTTTCCAGGATGCCACCCAGTGACTCCAAGAAGGCCGGATACTCTGAACTGCCATTTGGTGCATACGCACAAATGACAGTCAGAGCCTTCCCCCCAGCGACACGTAGTCGCAGAGAAGCGACCCTCTCGTTCCCCGGGTGGAACTCCAACACAGTGGCGCTCAGCCGGTGGCTTGTGAGTATCCCCACACCCGCCCGGCGCCTCTCACCTTGAGCAACTCCAGAAAAGAACAGAGTCCAGCCCCTCTCCAGGAGTTTGGTTCCGGAACCAGTACTGTGCGTGGAGGTGAGCCCAACTATATCTAGTTGGTACCGCTCCGCCTCCCGCACTAGCTCAGGTTCCTTCCCCACCAGAGAGGTGACGTTCCACGTCCCCAGAACCAGTCTGCGACGCCGAGGATCAGCACGCCCAGATCCCCGCCTTTGCCTACTGCCCGTTGGGCAAAGCACCCGACTCCGATGCCGACCCCTGCAGGTGGTGAGCCCACAGGGCGGCGACCCCACGTGACCAGTTCGGGCTGTGCCCGGCCGGGCCCCATGGGATAAGGCCCGGCCACCAGACGCTCGCCGACGAGCTCCCCTCCCGGGTCTGGCTCCAGCAGGGGGCCCCGGTTTCCCTTTTCCGGGCGAGGTAACTGGGTCTTTGTGTGGCCGTGTCATGGGAGTCTTTGAATCGCTCTTAGTCCGGCCCCTCCCCCGGGACCAATTTGCCTTGGGAGACCCTACTGGGGGCTAACAGTGCCCCCGACAACCTAGCTCCCAGGATCACCGGGACACACAAACCCCTCCACCACGTTAAGGTGGCGATTCCTCGGAGGGGAAGAGCGATTTTGTGTCATGCAAATTACTATTCTATTACGTCAAAAAACCTAAACTTTTTTTCTGTTTGGTCCCGTGAGGACATTCTACTCTGACACAGGCAATACGATAAGGTAAAGGAAAAATCATTTGGCTCCACCGTGAAATCAGTATGTACAGAACTGCGCGGAACGTCAATGGGGAGCAAAGAGCCAAGGTAAACAGTAAACTAGCGCTAAACCCTGGGGCACTGAGTGCCAGAGGAAGGCCCTGGCGAAAAGTGGTGGTAATAAAAACGCGGCCCTTGGTAAGATCTCACGTCGCCCTGTTATGGCTACGCGTTAGTCATGCACAGATGTTTTATTAGCAGAGCATGCAGGAGGCAGTCTGGGACCGGCGTACTTTGGTGTGAGTCGCACACTATAATCACTTGTGTTCAATAAGTACAGCTGCTGAAGCAGTTCTCTAAAAATACTCTGAGGGCTTGTAAATCAGGGAATCACACATAAATACGTAATTTTTAATAGCAAACGAGAGGGGGAATGTTACGTTAGTCGACGCTGTAAATCAGCTTGGGTTTTTCTCCGCACTGTTTTCATGGCAGCCGGCGCATTATCATTTTTAGTTTTTTCCCCCTCCCAACCTTGTGGGACTGGAGAGTGAATCTTCCACAGCGAGAGAGAGAGAGAGAGAGAGAGGGAGAGAGAGGGAGAGAGGGAGAGAGAGAGAGAGAGAGAGAGAGAGAGAGAGGGAGGGAGAGAGGGTCGTCCGACTCTGTGACTCACCGGGTTCGGAAAAATATTGTAACCATCAAGTGGAGCCATAAACAAATGTTGAGCCGTGGTCATAAATGAGATGAATTTTAGGATCAAAGGGGAGATGGTGGGGTAGCCGGGGGAGGGGGGGGCGGGGGGGGGAGCAGTGTGGGGCCCAAAACTCCAGACAGCTCCAAACCTCCACAACCTCTAACTCAAGCGTAACCGGCTCCGTAAATCCAAATCAACGGCCGGGGATCCGGAGTAAATCACGAGGTCGGGCTGTGAGAGAGGAGCACTCCGGGGCTGGAACGCCGGAGGCTCTTTTGGAAGTGGGCTGTGGAGGCTGTGGAACGTCGTGCTGGAATCCAGCGGAACCGGAGTCCTCATCAGAGGTGGAAGAAAAGGGTTCACGAAGCGAAAGTTCTCCGCGGTATTTTGTTCCAGTCACCTGGATAAGCACAGCCCCTCAGCCAGGAGGTAGAGCTGGTTAGTGACGTCGGCTGACTGGGTTCACGGCCTGAAGAAAAACATGGCAGGTCTTTTTCTGACACCTGGCCTTTTCACCTCTGCTCCTCACTCCCGTGATGTTTTTGAGAGACACGCGATATCTCCTCCTGACACAATCCTGACACGCTGAATCCCCATGTCCACTGTGCTGAGCTGGGCCTTACTGAACACACACATGTTGCCGGGCGTGTTTGCACGCATGCAAAAATATTGCTGTCGGTAACAATATTACCAAGTGATTCTGAATAAACTAGATTATTCAGCTTATTCAGAACACAGTGGCAAATGCATGAGGCATCTATTTAGCATGCAGTCTATGAATATTGATTTACTGTGCTAATGGGACTGCTTGCTCCATTTTGTCCCATGTTACAAGTCGGGTGTATCTGTGTCACTGTACTTTATGTGATGTCATATTTGTGGCTGTAATTGAAGCTACTGCCATGTACCAAAACAAATACCACAAACTATGCTGTGTTGCACTAAAGGAGCTTGAATCGTGAGCAATGGTAAGATTAGCAGGATAGACTCCTGTAATTGTAAAGTTATTGCAGGTAAAATATCTGTGGGTGAGACGAAGGTGTTTTTAGGAGGGGGGAGGAGGGGTCAGGAAGAATGGGAAATGATCAGATTCATAGAGGAAGAACTGGAGGTCAGGACCTCCATGTAAGGGGTAGAGCAATGAGCCAGCATGACCACGTATCTCTGGCCAAAGTCAATACTTTGATTGTCCTGATGATACATTTACTCTGTGCATGGATATGTTTATAGTCAGACCAGCATATTTTGGAAAACTCAGCGTATGGCCAAATGCTAAAGTTGAAGGGGAATTTTAAAGGCCTGTTCCTAATTTACATCGGGAGCACGAGGGAGTGGCTATAAATATTGCGGGAGCGAATGGGAGGTGCCGGACAGGCAGATGGGTGTGTCCGTTTCGGCTCGCCATGGCGGGTGGGAGTGTTTCCAGGAGCAAATTGCGATGGTCAGAGAAATATTGTAGCGGTGGGCGGGCGTGGTGGCGAGAGGCTCTGGAGCGGCCGGGGGAGCGGTCTCGGAGGCTGGGCCCGGGGAGTAAACGGGCCGGGCCGGGGCCTTCCCGGCCAGGAAGGAGTGAGTAAGGCTCGCGGCGCTCCTGTGTGGTCAGGGGGGAGTGTGGTCGCCGCGGCGGGGCCCAGGCATGCGCCGCCCGGGCCAGCCTCTATTCTCAGAGCGGCGGCCCCAGCGCTGGCCAGAGAGGAGCAGGGAGGACGAGCGGGAACGGGCTCCGCGGGGGGGGAAAGGTCGTGTTTGCATGGCGGGGCGGGAAATTCGATGAGCAACGATTTCTGCGCGCGATGCACGAGGGGTTCTGTTGCGCGCGTCGTGCTGACACCGAGACCGGGCCGGGACCCCCCCCCCCGGGTCATGGGTTTTCAGTGGGTCAACACCGAGACGGGCCGGGACCCCCCCCCGGGTCATGGGTTTTGAGTGGGCCAAGACCGAGACCGGGCCGGGACCCCCCCCCGGGTCATGGGTTTTCAGTGAGCCGACACCAGCGCACAGGGAGCAGGAGAGCAGGAAATCGTTACCTCCGTATCGACAGACCTGCCGTGCCCATTGCAGTGACATTGATCTGACATGGTCCATTAATTCAGCTTGATCAAATGATATTTAATACTACCTTTTTCCTGCTGGCATACCGAGGAACATTCTGTTGATATGGTATGTAATATATAGCTTTCGACCAAAAATGAAAGCTCAAAATGCTATTTGGAAACCACAACAATGACCGGCTTACTAATGATGACAATATCAAAAATCACATGAGGGTTAAGGCATTTCGCTAGAGTCTGAAAAGACTCACATCAGGCACATTTTTTTCATATACAAGTCCAACATTCATCTCCATGTGTTAAACTTTAGACATTAAGATATTGCTGTACGATTGAAACAACGTGCTATCTCAAAATAGGTTCCAGATCAGGCAAATTCATCATCGTCACTGGGCCCTAAGAAGTGCGGACTGCTGAGTAAATCATCTTTCTGCAAAGTGCGGCCTAATCTTCTCCTCGTTACGCTGCAGTATTTCAGCCCTGAGCTCACCGGCCCTGGAGTGGCCCGGCCCTCAGAGACTGCGGGAATAGGAGCGGACGTCCAGGCTGCCTTTACGAGGAGACGCGGCATACTCCTGGATATAACGCACAGAGACTCAGTGACTCTTGGTGGGGGAGAGGGGCGTGGCTCTAACTTTATATTTCTGTCAAAAAAAAAAGAGAGAAGAAAAACCCTTCTGAAGATGGGCTAGCAGTTTGAGATTACGTTCAGTCTGTGGTGATGTGGGGGGCCGGGGTGGGGGTGAGGGGGGGGTTGGGGGGGGGGGTGATGGAAAAGTCTGAGGTTTGGGAAGGTTGGCAGTCTATTTTTGAAATTGAAAATAAATACCCTGTCAATTTAGCAGAGTGAGGGACGGGGGCGGAGTGAAAGGCCGTCTTGGCTGTTCACGGCGTGACTTAAT
>NC_083772.1:8905535-9005535 GCF_963514075.1 Conger conger
TATATCATTTGAAATGATATGAAATATATTTTATTTTGCTCAAACTGACTTCTCTGGCACATTTCCCTCAGTGAGGATGAGGCCCAGGTGCTGTGGAGCGTTTTCAGCATGGAGATGACCCCGGAGAAGAGCAGGCTACGGGGATGTGACATCAGACAGGAAGAGCTCCACGGCGTTCACAGCCACACAGCGGCGCGGCTCGACGTTACCCACGCAGACGCCAACAAAAAGAGCACATTTTCACAGCTTACGTTTTCATAACGCGCGGGCTCGCAGTCGGATATTTATTCCTTTGCGTCTTGCTAAATCACAGAACAGCAGTGTCCCGTGCTATATTTGAACTTGCAAAGCTCTTCTTAGATCGTTTTTCGCTTGTTGCAAAACATCTTGCATTGTTAAAGAAGGTCTGTCGTAGTGCACCCTGTTAATTGACCTGGTGTGGCCTAGCAGTATCGGCATAGCTGTGTAAATATGCTTCTGTCTCTATGTATCATGCAGTAGCCAGTGGCCTAATGGCCCATTGACTGAGCTTGCCTTGCACAAGGGGAAATTATGCTGCTGAGGGCAGTGCTCGATGAACATTTCCACAACCTCTCTGTAACGCCGCAGCGGAAAGAGAAGACCTGGTCTCGTTGAGCCACCATTCAGTTCCTTCACCTTTTTCCACACTAAACAACAACAGAACTGGATCTAAGAAATGAGCGTCCCGAAGAGACCTCCCTTTACCCGAATTATCAGGAAATGCAGAGACCTCTGTGTGGCCCTAATCTTTCACAGGCGACTGAAACGGGGGCCTGAAGCACGGCTCCTTTTCTTCTGAAGGCGGGCTTTAACTCTCCTCCGGAGACGTGAGTGAGGATCCCAGGAATCCGGGCCACGCTGCCTTCATGTCCTCTCCGCGGGGGGTCTCGGGCACCAGCGCGTCTCCGTGACGTCTAACGCAGGGCCATTTGTCTCTCTTTCTGTCCCCGCTCTCAGAGGACCGACCACCACACACGTTCTGCCTTTCTCTCTCTCCCCGCCTCCCCGCCTCTTCCCCGCTCGGTTTCACAGCCGCGAAACCGAGCGGGGAAGAGGCGGGGAGGCGGGGAGAGAGAGAAAGGCAGAACGTGTAGTGGTGGTCGGTCCTCTGAGAGCGGGGACAGAAAGAGAGACAAATCGGCCCTGCGTTAGACGTCACGGAGACGCGCTGGTGCCCGAGACCCCCCGCGGCAGAGGACATGAAGGCAGCGTGGCCCGGATTCCTGGGATCCTCACTCACGTCTCCGGAGGAGAGTTAAAGCCCGCCTTCAGAGAAAGGAGCCGTGCTTCAGGCCCCCCCGTTTCAGTCGCCTCGTCGAAAGATAGGGCCACACAAGGAGAGGGGAACCACTATATTTATTTAACCACTATAGACAGACGATAAAACTGCTTTTATGGGGGTTTTTTCCCCCCAAGGGTGACATCATTACTCATTTAAATGTATGTATGTACCTCGGCAGGGGAAGGACTATAGAAAGACTTGAGAAATTGATTAATTTCTCTTTCTCTCTTTCTGTAAATCTGTGCATTTCAAATACATATTCTTTTGTTCACTTTTTTATACTTGAGGAATGAGGCAACTGCACTTCATGGAAATTATATATTTTTTATTTTAAATCACCGTATACTACAATTACAAATACCGATAGAAGTAGAAAACACTGCTTATTCATTGAAGGCCACCTATATTATAATAATTAACTTTCAGACCCAGTTGCCCAGAAATAGACAACAAAAAAAATAGTGGAAGTTAATTTAGTTTAACCCTGGCTCCTTCAAGCTATTCATTTCTGTACATCTGTAAATACAGCTGCACCAAGTCAAATTGTAAAACTGAAATATTGCTTCACTGAAGATATGCACATCTTTATTTTCCTTTGAGAGAAACCAGGTTTTCAGATGTCATGAAAAAAATATGTCATACTTACCTACAGTATTAGTCTGGGTATCATTTAAATATGAATTCCCTTCAAATATAAGAGAAGCATAACACTTCCACTTATTTGGAGATTAGATTTAATTAATTGGACTGCTTATTACGATTTTTAAATTAATATCATACTTTCATATTGCATGATGTACTCCAATCATCAATCAAACAGATCACATCATTGTAGTCACATCATTGTCCTGTGTCAATGTGAATTTTCCAGAATCCTTCGCCAGGCAGAGAAACCTGACCTCTAGTGGCAGGATAAACCAATCACAACAAAAATGTTTACTGCCTTAAGTTTGGAACAGTCTCCAAACGCACTAAAATGCACTAAAATAAGATGTTACAGTTTTTTACAGTGACTTTGACACTAATTTCAGAACCTTGAGGTCATTTTTCAAAACTGTAGACACAAACTTTAAACACTTTTTTCAATTGCTTGGATACAATATACATAAACCAAAAATCATTTGATTACTGAACCAAGTCACTTGTTCACAATGACTCAACTTAACTTTCAAAGTATTAGCATTTCAAAATGAAATACACACTTTATATTTGAAAATACTGTCTCTTCATTCATTACAATGCATCTAACTACCAATGTATCCAACCACTCAAAGTGATAAGTGAACATTACTCCTAAAGCATAGTTTTATGGACATAGATTACTTGTAATAACATTCCATGTTTAGATCATAAATGTTTTAGGATAAATACATCGATTGACACCAATTACTTTGGAACAGGATCAATTTTACCACATTATCATCGAATGTAATATTGCATCACCTTCTTTTGTCTACAGGGGTTTTCAACCTTTTTTGACATGCACGTTTGAGCTGGTGGTCTAATGACTGATGATTGATTTTACATAGTGGTAAGAGCAGGAGTAAGGATGTGTGTCCACCTGTCACAACATAGTGACAACATGGAGCAGTCAGAGGATCCATGTTAGAATAGAGATGAAGCAGTGAGAGGAGGAAGAGGAGGAGGAGATGGTCAGTGGAATGGCAGACAACAAGCACTCCTTCAGAGAGGTGGCCTTGTTAATCATCTTAGAGGTGTGTGTGTGGGGGGCTGATTTTTTGTAAAAGCAATGAAAAAATCTTTCAGTTTGGTTCACATACAGTGCTCTTGTGTGAACTGTGAAAATTTCTACAAAAAAAGTTCTAAAAAGTATAAAAAATGCTTGCTTGCAATTGTAAAAAAAAGAACTGTGACACAAACCCACAGTATGTTATAATTATGTATATATATATATATATATATATATATATATATATATATATATATATATATATATATATATATTACAGTATTCAGATTGTTTTCAGTGATTACACTCTCTTCTACTGTTTCCACTATTCCACAAAAAGACCATATTGAAACATGTATCAAGTATTTTTTCATGTTATAGTAAAGTATTGTAAAAACAACTAAACAGTGAATCTATAGGTATCTTTTGTGTGAGCGATGTTCCTATAGTATCCTAAATGAGGAACCAAGGAGTTTCGAAGTGCTCGATGTCTTCAAAGATATGAATGCACAATGTGTGTTTTGAACAGGCGAACGGGCTGTGTTACAAGTGCTCACCATTTTGAGTGTTGTGTCTAAGGTTTTGAAAATTGGGCGCAAGCTTGTGAAATTAGGGTCGAAGTTCCAGTTACATTTATATTTTAAATAAATGCGCTCCCTTAAATGCACCACAACGCTGTATCAGAAAAGGAAAACAGTGATGTCATTGTGTCAAGTCTCTCTTAGACTGCAGTGAAATGTACTGGCCTGTGCTCTGAAAAGATGCTGTAAACCCAGTCTCTGGACTCTACTGCAGTGCAGACGACAACAGAAAACATGCTGTGTTTATTTCCCCCAATCCTCTGCATGGTGAGAGAAATAGTGTGTTAATGGCACCTCATCACCGTGTTTTTGACCAACAACATTTCTGAACAGCAAAATAGAATCGCTTACTGATATTTCTTGGTGCTTTTCATTTCTCAGTCTCAAACAGTTTTGCCAAAACCACATGTATTTCAAACCACGGCTCGAGAAGAAAAAATGTCGCCTTCATTTTTTGGCTGTTTTTTGTCAGTCGACGAGGGGCTGGGCGGTTTAGCTGTCCGTCTCTTCTCCAGAAACAATGTCCTCAGTTTCCGTAGCCTCTTGGGGGCCTACGGTTCCCCCAGCGCTGCGCACGGATAAGGGTTTGACTGAGTCAGCATCATTTCACACTGATGTGATAATAGGCACCAGAGCATTGAGGAGCAGCCCCTCGCAACAGCAACATTAGCCCGCAGTCGTGGAGGACCTTGCGAGTCTGTGGTCTCCCGGAACAGTCTTCCGCCAAACCGCAGATTGCAGGGGCTGTTTTTGTCAGTTCTGAAGACCCTAAACAGACTAGCGTTTGGAGGAAAAACTAACAAAGCAGAATGCTTGCAATGCAAGCGTGTTCTATTTTTAGGTAAGATTGGACTGTCACTGCTCATTGGTCCTCCACTGAAATCCTGCAACACAGCTCAGGATGCTGAGCACTGACTCCCAACTGTTCAAACATTAGCGGAGCTGTTCTACACAGACCGCGTCTCATATTAACAACTCGACTAGTACACACTGTACACTGTCAGCTATGCTTCTCTATGCCTCCCAGGACTGCACTTTCACCGAGCTGCAGCAGGCAGACTTCAGGCATGTGAAGTGCAGAGGGGGACATCCTGCCAACCGAAACCCTCCCCTCAGGCACTGCTACGGTGTCACCAGCACCTGTATCTCAGCCGCGGCAGACAGAGAGAGGCAGGACACACCACTGCATCAGGAATGAGATCTTCAGAGCTTCCAGCTGGGTGCTTATCAACACCCAGTTCTTTTCTTTACACTTTTATAATGCAGTGTTAATTTTTGCAGGCTTGCAGTGAAATCATTTATGCAAAATGTCACATCAATAAACCCTTAATGCTTTGAAGAGTAGTTTTTTTGGAATGTTTTGAGTTCTAAAAAACTCTATTGCTTTTAATCACCACTAGTGATTGTTACATCAGTTGAGAACATTCTAATTGCATATTTGTGATTTTACACCAGGGTAACTAACTATTTTTTTTAGCTGTAAAAGTGTATGCCGACGTTATAGTGAAATATTTGATTGTTTAAACATTTAGGAAATAATATTATTTTAAAAAGTGTGTTCTGCTATATATACAGTACTGTGCAGAAGTATTAGGCACCCTAGACATTATTATATATATATATGTTTATTTTGTGGTGTGTGTTAGTATAAAAGAACACATTTGAGATTTCCAAATATTCATTTTCCAAAATTACCATTCATTTTTCATTTAATTATTATCTGTACAGAATGTTATACAGGTGCCTAAGACTTTTGCTCAGTACTGTAGATTCAGAGAGGTGGCCTTGTTTCTCATCTTAGAGGTGTGTGTGTGTGTGTGTGGGGGGGGGGTGTCCTGGTAGAGGACAGTGTCTATCACCGCAGTTCAGGATTTTTTCCCACTTTGTACCTATAATTTTGTTGCTATGATTACAGTTTTTTACAATTGCTAAAAACTCAATTTTTCAAAACTCTTCATACAACTCTCTGCATTGCACCTTGACCCCGCTCGAATCGTGACATCACCGTACCCTGACATCATGTATAGCTGTCAATCAGATATCCAGTTGGAAAATTGTTGATGCCCACAAATTTGTCCGTTTAATTTAACGGCTTGTTTTCAATGTAAGCAAACCAGCTGTTACAGATCAATACAAAAGGGAACATGGCCAGCATCTGATTGATTAGAGAATGTAACTTTATGTAAACAAGATGGACACACCTACTCTACTCACTGCAGAACACATTTGGGGAGCCAGGCTGAAACAGCCAGTGCAACTGCTCTTTAAAGAGTTTTAATACACACCATCATCATTTTTTTTAAGCACGTGGAGTGCATTCTATGTATTAACGCTCCAAACAGCAAGGCAAGATCTTAACACAGACAGGGTCGAGAGTCGCTTGCCCCATCAAGGCCATGGAGAGGGGGCAGAGTCATTACATTACATTACATTATTGGCATTTGGCAGACGCTCTTATCCAGAGCGACGTACAGTTGATTAGACTAAGCAGGAGACAATCCTCCCCTGGAGTAATGCAGGGTTAAGGGCCTTGCTCAAGGGCCCAACGGCTGTGCGGATCTTATTGTGGCTACACCGGGGATCGAAACACCGATCTTGCGTGTCCCAGTCATTTACCTTAACCACTACGCTACAGGCCGCCCCCTGCAGCCTGAGTCCTGCAGTCAGCAGGAAGCAGAACCCAGGAAACCAGGACACAGTGGTGGTGTACAGGCTGCTGAAGCCAATCGAGGCCACCCTACACTCCAGACTGGTGACACTGGCAAACAGGGTCCCTGTGGAGAGTGCCAACTGAGGTACCTCTGAGCGCGTCAGTCGGCTAAGACTTCCAGCATTACTGCCCTTTCATGTGTACAACCCCAGGGGTCCTCCAGCATTCTGGATGTAAACAGTCTTTAATAGCCAGTTCATCAGAGATGCAATGGAAAACAGCGAACTGATGTAATTAAATTCACACCACTTTCAAAATGTTTTTTTTATTTATTTATTTTTTAGTTTAATAACACCATCTCAACACTGTGTTTTCTACATTCAAACACAAGCACATTAAAAGCTGTGGGAGCCCTTTGGGTCACTGGCGCACAACATGACCAATGTTTCAATCCCTGATACCATAACTGTCCAGTAAAAACACACCCTGTTTAGGCTTTGAGGTGATCTTTGACATCATGAAGAATAAAACTGGTGTAGGCATCATGGCCAGGACGTTCACACTCACTGGGAAAGGAAAAGCAGGAAAAACATTTTTTTTAAATCCCTGTTCAACAAAGCATTTTTTGTTTAAACAACTTAAAGTGAGCATGGCGCAAATACTGTATTGGATACTGTACTGTTTCAAACTCACACTACAAGATTTAGTGTTGTGTAGGTGAAATGTTCCCTATTGTCCCGCTACTCTGAAATAGCCTATTTAAAGAAAACGCACAATTCGATTATCTTTATTTATTTATTTATATCTTTTATTCATTAATATATGAGTTAACATTGTTCTCCTGTAGCTTCCTGTATCGTCACTCAGCTCAGAAGACAGTTTCACGGTCAGCTGATTTCGCCCACACTGGGTGTTGAATTTTCCTCCAAAATGAAATAGACTAACTTTAGGACCTCTGCGGTGAGAGAGAAACGCGGGGTTGATACGTCGAGTGGGTGGGACGTCCAGTTCTGTGTTATCATTGAAATCCCACGCTGTAGTTAGGTGGTGAGGAGATAAAAAATAAGGGGGTAAGGCGTTTAAAACGTATTACTTTTTGTTTTTTCAGTTTGTTTTAGGAGTCACCCGGTCATGGACATTAAGGCTAGCGGCTTTTAACCGCGATTATGTAACTTATGTAAGAGGACATAGCTAACAGTTAGCTACAGAACTGAATGTGCCCGGACATTGCTAGCTAACTTAACTTAAGTTAACTTAACGTTGGCTATGCTGGCGCTGGTTCAAAGTTTACTGATGCCGGAAGACATTGACTGTTTGGTAGCGTACTTGGCAGCAAGTTTACTAATTGTGTGAAAGTATATTAGCTAACTGATTAGCGATCTACCCGGCCAGCAATCTAGCTAAGTAAGCAAAATGACTTAATTTCGTGGAATTATTTACAGATCTCTATGATAAGCGGTAGCTTGCAAGTTAGCTAGCTAACTAGGCAGGCTAGTTATCTAGTTCATTGATTATTCTCTTTGGCTAACGTTACCTGTGTGTTAGCGAATGTGTAAATCACTGTGACTAGTAACGTTAGCGTTGATATCGTCACTGTAAAGTATTGTTTACACTAGGACTGATTGCATGTAGCTAAGGTAACTTCATGTGCTGTCTAGCTAAGTTGCCTAACTTACTCGTGGTTGTGCCGTTACTAACGTCAGCTAGCTAGACCAATTAACTGCTCTTAACGTATTTTGCAAACGCATGACTACGTTTGAACGTTTGCTCCCTCGATTCCTGTAGCTAACGTTACAGCACAGTGAAGTGTATTCTGCATTTGGGTTGTTATTCTGATTTTTTCAGATGTGGCTAACTCCCACATTTATTGTGTCAGAAGAAGCTTTGTGTACGCTCTCTGAACAGCATCTATTATATTATGTATGCAGTAATGCAACTAAGTTCATTACATGAACTTATCTTAATTATTGGTATCGTGATGAAGACCTTTCACCACAGTTGCAGTGTATGCTTAATTGGGCAACTATTAGGCCATGTCTTGGTACAGTAGCTAGCTAGACCGAGAAAGTCTGTATGCTGTATTCACCTCCCAATTTGAATGAATCACGACAGAAGGGAGCACGATAGCTTTAGTCGTGAATAGTTTGTGATTGTAGACATGCAGACTTAATTTTCACCCCAACTAAACTTTTCATGCACTGACGAGCTGCGCACCTTTTTTTGATAGGCGTGACCTAATTGGTCCAGTCATCCCAGAGGCACAGCAATGGCCTTCAGCAAAGGATATCGCATATACCACAATCTGGACCGTCTCCCTTATAGTGTGATTGTGGAATCAAGGAGCCAAGAAGAATGCCTGCTGTTTGAGTCAGGAGCTGTTGCTGTTCTGTGTAAGAAACAACATTTATTTGTCAAGGGCTTTCAGAAGATGAGGCAACACCAAAAATTGTAGCATGCGTTATTCAAAGTTTTCACGGATTGCAAAACATACAATTTTCTTGAGCTATGCACTACAAAAAAAACAACCTAATACCATTGCAAATCAGATGACTAATTTCACGATTTGCCAATGGAATAAGAATTTCACTTGTCAAGCAAATCTCATTTCAAGTTTGCCGATGAAATAAAAAATAAATAAAAAAGAATCACTTGTCAAGTAAACTTGACAGGTGATTGTTGCCTTGCTGGGATGAGGCATGTGTGACATATTGCCTGCCAGCTGGTTACGTAAAGAGTGATCATCCAGCTGATAACTTCAGTAACCAGCTCCTGGGGGTTGAATGGGATCCTTTGCCAGTGTGTGCAGGAGATGTGTTAATCTGAATCTGTGTGACATCATCCACACAGATAACCTTGAGAAAGGAACAGCAGCCATGCCTGTTGAGAATTCTTGTTCCCCGTGTGTACTTGTTCTGCTTCCCCCCTCTGTCTTTTGCCCGGTTGATCTCCTCACTGGCCAAGTAACCTTTACGTCTTCAGCGCCTTTGGATTTAAACAGTTATGGCGGGGTTTGCTGCCTGTCCTTTCTTAGCCTTGAAATTCAAATGTCAAATCGTTGCGTTGTGTTGCTACTGGCAACGTATAGTGGGCTAACCCTGGTGTCAGCGACTTCTCTTTGACCCCGCTGTTCTTGCAGCTGCTGCAGAGAAAGGGACCATTAAATCCACATACTCTAAAATGTTGGATGCCTATGGTATGCTGGGAGTCCTGCAGCTCAACCTTGGTGAGTAAATGCAGTTAACTGTGTACACAAAACATGTCATTCACTTTAACAGGTGGTGGAATGTCCGCTGTAGAGATTTCTCGCATCAACATGTGATAAGAATGCTGTAGAGGCGCAATACATCCGCTGCCTGATATTTAAAGTTAGGCTGATTGGAGAGTCTAAATTGCCCGTGGGTATGAGTGTGTGAGTGAATGCTGTGTGTGCCCTGCGATGGACTGGCGACCTGTCCAGGGTGTATTCCTGCCTTTCGCCCAATGTATGCTGGGGATACGCTGCAGCCCTCCCTGCGACCCTGTTCAGGATAAGCGGGTTAAGGTAATGGATGGAGTACCTACGGAGCCAGAAGAGTTAAAAGGGACATTTTGGGATCTAATCGAATCTTTCGGTTACCTGTGATAACCGATCTGCAACATCTCCTCCCATCCTGCAGAGGACACTACGCTCCACAGCATGGTGCTGGTGACGGGGTGCAGCTCGGTGGGGAAGGTGCAGGACTCCGAGGTGTTCCGGGTGACCTCCACCGACTTCGTGTCCCTGAGGAACGAGCCCTCGGACGAGGACCGGATTTCGGACGTGCGCAAGGTCCTGAATTCGGGGAACTTCTACTTCGCCTGGTCGTCCGGCGGTGTGAGCCTGGACCTCAGCCTGAACGCCTATCGCAGGACGAAGGAGAACGCCTCAGATAACCGCTTCTTCTGGTGGGTCACGATGTGCAGGAACTTTCCCACTTTTTTGTCTCTTTGTTGAGTTGATAATTTTTTATTTTTTTATCAATATCAAAATGCAAAACCTGAGCTGCAATGTGTCAAACCTGTTCACTTTAAGAATGAACTGTCTTCGATTTATCAGAATACGCAATCAATCAATGTAAAGAATCAATGTCTACCGGACATAAGAAGTACCGTACACAGCAGCTCTATAAAACCTTAGCTGTGTTATCTATGCAGTCTAAAAAAATCTGGGTCATTTATGACTGCAGTAAGCAATACTGTATGTAACTTTGCTTTCTGGGTTGATGACCATTCTGCTTGAAGTCAATCGACTTGAAATGTAGTTTGTGAATTGAAAAGCATGCCCATTGTTCCTTGAGGATTTGTTTTCAACGAATCAGTCGAGTTTCAGTTCATTTCTAGAGTTGACTAGACTGAAATCGGAATTGAGACCAACGCTTTGCTGTCCCGCGGTCTTGTGGCCGGTCGCAGGAACCAGTCGATGCAGCTGCACCTGAAGCACTACGGGGTGAACTGCGACGACTGGCTGCTGCGGCTCATGTGCGGGGGGGTGGAGGTCCGCACCGTCTACGCCGGGCACCAGCAGGCCAAGGCCTGCGTCATCTCGCGCCTCAGCTCCGAGAGGGCCGGCACGCGCTTCAACGTGCGCGGCACCAACGACGACGGCCAGGTCGCCAACTTCGTGGAGACCGAGCAGGTAGCGCCCTTTCCTGATCGTCTGCGACCCGGTCATGACCGAAGGGACGTATTAAGCCTGTGGTTCCCGACCTTTTTTGGCTCGTGACCCCATTTTGACATCACAAATTTCTGGCGACCCCAGAGACTTTTTTTTTTTTTTTTCTAGAATTAGTTCTTGATCATGTTTGTTATACTGTGTTGCAAATACAGAGTAGCCAGATTAGTGCACAAAGTGACATTTTATTTTCCCTGATCAGGAAATGCATGTACAGTTAGGTGAGCCAAAAGGCTCGATTAAAAAAATAAATAAAATAAAAATAAAAAAGAATTTAATCAATTACTACACATTTCAGGCGACCCCATTTGAATTCCACGGGACCCCATGTGGGGTCGCGACCCCAAGGTTGAAAAACACTGTATTAAGCGGTGACAGAGACCGGCTAGCCACTCGCTAATGATGGTTCATTTTGCATTTGCTTGTTTTAGCCAGAAGCGTGTCTTGTGTTCTTGGTCTCTTTTTGGAGTAGTGATTGATTTTATTTCTTCAGTCTTCAGTTTTATTCCATCTCTGTATTTGAGCCTGACTGTTGAACCAAGGCTGGTGCCTGAAAATAATTTTGTGTTTGGCTGCCTCTTTCTCTGCTGAATATTATCTGTGTACTGTTGGTGCATTTGCAGGTCATCTTCCTAGATGACAAGGTCTCGTCTTTCATACAAATCCGTGGATCTATACCTTTGTTCTGGGAGCAGCCTGGTATTCAGGTAAGGTGTGACTTTCTCTTAAAGCTGTCATTATGCAATTTTTGTGCATTTTAGGGAGAGAGCAAGATAATTTTGTGTTGCAAGATAGTTTGTGGTTCGGCAAAGGAAAAGAGTGGATTCTGTTAAATGGGTTCACAGTATATGTCATCTGCCAAATTTCTCAAATGCCATTTGTGAAATTCCCTTGCCTTTTAAATGATTAACATATTGATGTTGCTCTTTCATAATGTGGCAGCAATCTAATTTTTAAAATTTTTTCATTTTATTTCATTGAACATGTGTGTTTTTGAGCACCTGTAATTTAGCTGAACGCTGCATTCGGTGAGGTGAGAGATGTGGGCCCACAATAAAATGAGTTATTTTTTAAAAATGTTTTTTTAATGCCGAGTGGTCTGGATCTTCTCTGCACAGGTTGGCTCCCACCGTGTGAAGCTGTCCCGTGGATTTGAAGCTAACGCACCAGCTTTTGAAAGGTAATTTCGATGAGTATATCCTACCGGTGAGTCAGCCAGGATGGGAGAGGATTACGTTAGATCAGAGAACGCTACCTGCAAAAACACCTTTTCAAGGTGCCTCTTTAACAAAGGACCAGAGCGTACAACCTCCATAGGAAATACCATCAGCATATATATGATGCAAACAGGCCAATCGGCCTGCCTAGACTCATCTTGCACCCGTACGGTCTAGAGACATGCCTGATCTTGATCACCCTGAGGGTCTGTGCCTCGACCACATGATCACTACCTAGTCCCTGTGTGGCTACATTTCCGTGTGTTCTCTTCCATAAGCACTGCATGTATTCTTTACATACAGCTGTGTATTTTACCTAAAGAAATCGGCTCAACAGCACTGCCTCACCGGGGAACTGAGCCTGCACTCCTGAGTTGCCAGATTGTAATGCATGTTTAAAAAAAGAAAAAACACAACCATCACTGTAGAGTAACCTCACATTGTGCAACTAGTTTTTCTCAGTTCTCTAAAAATAAGAAGAGCAAGTGTTAGTAACCGACTGTGTGTGAAGCAAAGCATGCACATCATGCCGTTAGAATTGGATGGAAGACATTGCTATACAGTATACACTCTGAGCACTTTATTAGATAAAGCTGTACACCAGCTTGTTAATGCAAATATTTAAGCCAATCAGCCGTTGGTGCCAGACAGGGTGGTTTGAGTATGCTGATCTCCTGGGATTTTCACACACAACAGTCTAGAGTTCGCTGAGAATGGAGCGAAAAACTAAAACATCCAGTGAGCAGCAAATCTGCAGGCGAAAAACACGTTAATTAGAGAGGTCAAGGGAGAAGGGCCACACTGGTCAAAGCTGACAGGAAGCTGACAGTAACGCAAATAACCACACAGTACTGTGGTATGCAGAAGAACTTCTCTGAACACACAATGTGTCAAACCTGGATAGGCTACAGCAGCGGAAGCCCAATGAGTCTAAAAATAATAAGTCATAAATACCTAATAAAGTGCTTACCGAGTGTGTGTGCGATTTGGATTGCGTTACAGGAAATGCTTACAAATTGGCATACAAATCTGTGACTCATAGTTTGTCACGTATCGCACCCTGTACTTTGCTCTCTCCAGGGCATGCCTGAGATTCGTGTCCGTGCGTGTGCGTTCTTATTTACATGTATCCTCAGCCGTTTGGCTGTACGTCCCGTGACCCCTGCTTGTGACCTCCGAGGGCGTGTCCTTATAAGGCGGGCCCGCGATTTCCTGCGCCTGATCCGATTGGTGCTTTCCACAGGCACTTCAGTGAACTGCGGCGTCTCTACGGCGACCAGCTGATCGTCAACCTGCTGGGGGCGAAGGCGGGGGAACACCTGCTGACCAAGGCCTTCCAGGTGGGACGGGGCCACTTCTCTTTCTGTTGCTCCTGTTGTCAGGCCCGGCGCGTCCGTGCTGTACTGTGAGGGTGGTTAAGTTGGCACCGATGTTTGGCAAGTCCAGTCACTTCCAGAGATGCGCTTTCATAATGATCTGTTGTCTGTTACTTCTTCAAATGAATCATAATATGGTGTCGGCGGGCTTCCTGCTCACTTGCTATTCAAAGCCTCGGCCATTGACCTACATCGTGGTTTAAATTTGTGAGGAACGAAGAAAAGAAACCATCCTTATTATCCGTAACTTCCCTCTAGAAATGGGGACCACTTCTTTAGTTGGAGGTAGGGCGGCCTGTAGCGTAGTGGTTAAGGTAAAGGACTGGGACCTGCAAGGTCGGTGGTTCGATCCCCGGTGTAGCCACAATGAGATCCACACAGCCGTTGGGCCCTTGAGCAAGGCCCTTAACCCTGCATTGCTCCAGGGGAGGATTGTCTCCTGCTTAGTCTCATCAACTGTACGTCGCTCTGGATAAGAGCGTCTGCCAAATGCCAATAATGTAATGTAAGGTACGGGATGGGCACTAACCTGGAAGCCCAGCCTCGTTTGGTGTGTGTGCTCCTCCCACTCTATATTTTCATGCGTTTTCTTTGGCCTGCTAAGCAAGCAAATGCGATCACCCTCTGAGCAGGGCTGCCCAACCCTGTTCCAGGAGACTGTCCTGTGGCTTTTCGTTCACCGTAATTTGGTACGCCTGATTCTACCAATCAACAAGATCTCTCGCTGTATGAGCAGGTTTTTGTCAGGGTTGAAGTGAAAACCTACAGGCCGGTAGATCTCCAGAAACAGGGTTGAGCAGCCCTGCTCAGAGGGTGATCACATTTGCTTGCTTAGAAGGCTAAAGAAAACGCATGAAAATGTAGTGTGGGAGGAGCACTCGGTAGAATGAGCTGCTCTCTTTTAGGGTTGATGTGAAAACCTACAGGCCGGTAGATCTCCAGAAACAGGGTTGAGCAGCCCTGCTCTAGCTGCAGAATGAGGTGTGCTTTGTCAGGGTTGAAGTGAAAACCTATAGGCCGGTAGATCTCCAGGAACAGGGTTGAGCAGCCCTGCTCTAGCTGCAGAATGAGGTGTGCTTTGTCAGGGTTGAAGTGAAAACCTACAGGCCGGTAGATCTCCAGGAACAGGGTTGAGCAGCCCTGCCTTCGAGGCCGAGAGGCAGCGGGCAGCTGCTCATGCGGTGGACGGACCGGGCGCGCGCGTTCCACCGGTGTGACCGTGTTTCCCCGCAGGGCCACCTGAAGACCTCGGTCCACGCCTCGGCGGTCGGCATGGTGAACTTCGACTACCACCAGATGGTGCGCAGCGGCAGGGCGGAGAAACTGCACAGCGTCCTGAAGCCTCAGGTCAACAGGTTCCTGGAGGACTGCGGCGTCTTCTTCTACTCCCAAGAGGGCGGTGTGCAGAGGTGAGGAGGTGCCTGGTACCCCGCTGCCCGTCCGTTCTGACGGGCACGCCAGTGCCTTTGGCTGAAAGCCAAATGCCTGATCCTTCAGTACCCACAGGGCAGAACATCTTTTAACATGGGCCTTTCGTTTTTAAATCCTCTGAGAGCTTATGCTGCATTATTTAGTGATGTTATGATGTCCTTGAGCATAGAGAGAACCCTTCTCCTGTTTGACACAGACTTGCACATGCACGCACACACCCTCACTCACTTGCACACACTCTTACGCACACACACACACTCTCATGCACACACACACACTCTCATGCGCACACGCACGCGCACACACTCTCACGCACACACACACACACTCTCACGCATACACACACACACTCTCACGCACACACACACACACACACACACACTCTCACGCACACACACACACTCACGCGCACACACACACACACACACTCACTCACTCGCACACACACTCTTACGCGCACACACACACTCTCACGCACACACACACTCTCACGCACACACACACACACACACTCTCACGCACACAAACACATTTCCATGTTGTAATGCTGTTCTTCCTTCCTCAGGTGCCAAACCGGTACCATACGTGTCAACTGTCTGGACTGTTTGGACAGAACCAACAGTGTCCAGGCCTTCTTTGCCTTAGAGGTACGAAAAGCCCAAAGCTAGAACCAAAAAAAAGAATACACTTGGGCAGTTTACTCGACCTAATATGGATTGTTGCGTAATGTTTGATAATGCCCATTATGTAGTTATGTAGTATCTGCAATGTAATTTCAAATATCAATAACCCCCCGCTGGCCCCTCCCATCCCTTGCTGTCCACTGCCGGGGCCAGTTCAGGCAGAGCAGGGGCATTCCCTCTAGACTTCTTTATTCACTGTGTTGCTGAAGACCACAGTAGCTAGTATGACAGTGTTTCGCTATGTGGACGTTAGCTTTAGCCTTCTATACGTGCTTTACCGCTAAAGACCACCATAACCTTTAAGACAGCTTTAGCCTTCCTTACTCAACATGGTGCTGCGGACCACAGCTTTAGCTTTAGCATTAGCTTCAGCCTTCTTTACTCAGTAAAACACTACTGCAGCCTGCCTGATGGGTATTTTTTTTCTGCCCCCTGCTGTTCAGATGGTGCCGCAGCAGCTGGCAGACCTGGGGCTGATGGAGAAGTCTCAGCTGCTGGGCCGTTTCCAGGAGGCCTTCCGCACCATGTGGTCCCTGAACGGGGACTCCGTCAGCAAGATCTACGCTGGCACGAGAGTCCTGGAGGGGCGGGCGAAGGTCAGAGCCTGGAAACCCCGCAAACATCTCCTCAACCGGGGAGCACTGACGAGGCTACACCCAGACTGCAGCTAAAAGTGCCGCAATTCTGTGCAACTTGTGACACAGTTCTGTGTAAACCACAAATGACCGCATCCGTTCTGTTCGTGGAAAGCCAAGCCACTTGCATGTAGACTCGCGTGTAGAACCACCAGATCAAAAATGTTTTGGTCACAAGTTTATTTTTAATGGGCTGGAGGTGGGAGCTGTGTTTGTGCAACAGGCTAAAGTGCAGCGGACTTGCGGTTGCAGTTTGTTGCACAAGTCCTGCCAAAAGCCAAGTTTGGCCGGCTCTCGTGGAGCGGCATAATTGGCTCGCTGCTCCAGAGGGAGGGACTTAGCAGGGTTAAGGGATCGCCGTGCACAACAGCACCCCGGGCGCCTCGGAATCACGGTCACGAGCATGAGACGAGACGAGACAGCTTGAAGAAGGCGGGTCGCTCTCCTTCGGGCTGCCGAGGGACGGGGTGTGGGTGGTGTATCCCCCAGCTAACACTAATTGGATTAGATAGGGTACAATTGGCTACCAAATTTGGAGAAAAAGGGATCTGAAAAATCTGAAATAAATAAAATAGAAAAATAAAAAAAGGCCTGGGGATTCACTTGGTCAACATAGGATTGGTACAGAGGGTCACACGCGGGTGTTTAGATGCTCCTGGTTTTAATGTTTCGTGTCCGTTCCCCGCAGGGCGGGAAGCTGAAAGACGGCGCTCGATCGGTCACCAGAACAATCCAGAACAACTTCTTCGACAGCTCCAAGCAGGAGGCCATCGACATCCTGCGCCTGGGAATCACCCTGAACTGCGACCTGGCGGACAAGGCCCGAGCCTTCCTGACCACCAGCACGCCCCACGGTACGCGGGCGGAGGGGCTCCACCTCCGGGACGGCGGGGTTTTCCCTCATGAAGTCTGCGTGGGGCTCAGTGCAGTCACTCGTGGAAATGAAGTGAAATTAACGAGTTGGAAAAAATGCCTTCCGTGTTCTGTTGGCGATGTTTTCGGGGCGAGTAAATCAATTCGATTGATCCTGACGGTGCTTGTGCAATGCTGCCATTTTAATTATTCAGTAACGGGCTCTTCAGGGGCTGCCCAGTTCAGTGTAATAACATCCTGAGTGTTCAGAGTCGTTGCTCTAAGAGCCCGTCTGACCCACTGGCTGTGGAACGTCTGCACTTCTCCCTCTCTGTTCCTCCTCTTGATATTATTCTCTCTGTCTCCTTCCTCTTTCCAATGCTTGCAGCAGTAGTTTCCTAGTTATTGGTGCATT
This sequence comes from Conger conger, assembly GCF_963514075.1. Classification (NCBI taxonomy): domain Eukaryota; kingdom Metazoa; phylum Chordata; class Actinopteri; order Anguilliformes; family Congridae; genus Conger; species Conger conger. Next base: position 8,923,059 of record NC_083772.1, read on the forward strand.
CAGGTAGGTTGCCTTAACTGCTGTCCAGTGCTGTGCTGTGGCGTGTTTTTGTACTCTCCATTTTGATGAAACATTGAGGGCTCTCACTGTCCTTCCGAGACCTTGAAAGAATGTAATTTCAAAAACCTCATGGAAAGGTTATTGAATGTAATCTAATATTTATTTGAAAACGGTACTGGGATACGCTAAGATACTTGGCTAGCAGCCTGACTTTGCTAACATCCTGGCCAGCTCCCTAGCATTCCTAAAATACTGGCTATCTCTTTCATATTGCTAGCATACTGGCCAGCTCCCTGATGTTGCTAAATCTATTGGCTAGCACTCTGACATTGCTAGCATATTGGCGAGCTCCTCTTTACTTACTCCTGTACATTTGAGCATCCCCTCAGAAGCCCTAGGTGCAGTAATGGCCATATTTGCTGAAAATGTTAAACCTAAGTTGTTATTGGATAGGTCATGGAAAAATATGAATATTTTAGTTGGGAACCTTTGTGACTTTTTTTCATATGGACCAATTTAAGACCGTTTTCCCGGGAGTTCTTCTGTTACTGTGATCTGAAAAAGGCCCCTCTCTCCCGCTACAGCGTCTCCCGGGGTACTCCTGGGAATGTGCCAGAACCATCACAGGTACACCCGGCCCAGGCAGGTGAGGGTGTGCGTGGGCACCTGGAACGTCAACGGGGGCAAGCAGATCCGCAGCGTGGACTACCGGAGCCACGCGCTGGACGACTGGCTGCTGGACGCCCCCCGCAAGGCCGGCCTGCCGGCCTCTCAAGGCAAGGACCGGGGCGTCCATTCTGTCAGGTGTAATGTGACATCCGCATTTCCGTAAATTATTGTAGTATGACGGTATGTGAGCTCAATTAAACGCATGTTGATTCCGGAATTTTTTGTTTGTTTTTCGTTCGTTTCTTTTTTTTCTTTCTTTTCTTTTTTCTTTTTTTTTCCTCTCTGCCACATTTAAGATGTTTTTCTGGTTGTTCCGTAGGCAGTAAAGCCAGCCCTGTAGACATCTACGCCGTTGGGTTTGAAGAGATGGTGGAGCTTAATGCTGGTAACATTGTCAGTGCCAGGTGAGAGACTGTTCATTCTGGTGGTTCCTGACCTGCATTGTGTAGAAATTGGAAAGGAATGTTTCAAGAAACATGTATTTTACTCACTTAAATTCTTCTATTTGATTCTGAGAGCCTATGTGGGGCGAAAGCTTCTTCTATTAACCCATTTTAATCAGTATCAGGATGAGGACTGTTTCTGGATATTTCCTCACTATATTTAGAGACTTATTGCATGCTGACTACAATTATGAAATATTATTTGAGTTCTCAACTCAAAGCCCGCCAGTCAAATTTGGTGTCACTTAGAAGGGAGGGCACAAAAAGACATCCTGTTATTCTGTTAAAATGGAAGACTTGGGTTTTTATTTTGCCTTACGTTTTTCCAGTAGTGGAATGGTAATTTGGCAAACTTGGCTAGTTACCTTGATAACTATCTACACATAGACTGGCTTTGAGGTTCTTTCTCTAGCCGTTGACAATAAAAAGACTTGAATGATTGAAGTGTTATTAATTAATTTGTTTTATTAATGTGCGTGGGCATTGAGTACCATTAAATGGTAGACAAATGGTGTGGGTTTTGGTAAACCAGCGATTTGAGTTTCCTTGATCGTTAAAAGCGGTTATTTTGAAATGCGTGTGGATGCATTTAGGGATGGCCTGTAGCGTAGTGGTTAAGGTAAATGGCTGGGACACGCAAGGTCGGAGCTTCTAATCCCGGTGTAGCCACAATAAGATCCGCACAGCTGTTGGCCCTTAACCCTGCATTGCTCCAGGGGAGGATTGTCTCCTGCTTTGTCTAATCAACTGTACGTCGCTCTGGATAAGAACGTCTGCCAAATGCCGATAATTGAATGCATCACACAGAGTGTAGGCAGCGTTCAGACAGCCTGCCTGTGTAAAGCCAGGCTCCTCTGCCACCCGCAGCACCACCAATCAGAAGCTGTGGGAGGAGGAGCTGCGTAAGACGCTGTGCAGGGATTACAGATACGTGCTGCTGGCCTCCGAGCAGCTCGTCGGGGTGTGTCTGTTCGTCTTCGTCAGGCCCCAGCATGCACCATTCATCCGGTATGTCCGCCTAAAAACGCGCCTCTCTCTCTTCTCTCTCTCTCTCTTCCTTTTAGTTCCAGTTTAATTATCTTTCAGTTAAACTGACTTACGTTTCTTTCCGTCTCCAGTCTCGGTCGGACCAGAATGTTCTTTTTAAGAAATGAGTGTCAAAGGGAATTCGCCTGCATTTCACCTGCCGTCTACAGTATAAATGTTGCAGAATATTGACCTGGGCTTGGGAATGCATTTGAGATGGTGTATTTATGGAGCGGGACTTGTCTTCATGAGTGAGATCTGCTGGAATTGGGATTTGAACTGGAGGCCGCAGTGCTGTCTGTGGAATGGTGGTCTGAGCTCATTCATGAATGACCGGGGGGCGACATGGCTCAGGCAGTAAGAGCAGTCGTCTGGCAGTCGGAGGGTTGCCGTTTCGATCCCCTGCCTGGGCTGTGTCGAAGTGTCCCTGAGCAAGACACCTAACCCCCAAATGCTCCTGACGAGCTGGTCGGGGCCTTGCATGGCAACCAATTGCCGTTGGTGTGTGAGTGTATGTATGAATGGGTGAATGGAGAAGCATCAATTGTACAGCGCTTTGGATAAAGGCGCTATATAAATGCCTGCCATTTACCATTTTACCATTCTCTTTGATGCCGTTACAAACACAGCTGACGGGGCCAGGAACAGGAAGTGATGCGAAGCCTGCTGTTTTTTGCGTTGTTGTTTTTCAGAGATATCGCCGTGGATACTGTTAAGACCGGCATGGGCGGAGCCACCGGGAACAAAGGAGGCGTGGCCATCCGCATGCTCTTCCACTCCACCAGCATGTGCTTTGTCTGCTCCCACTTTGCCGCCGGCCAATCACAGGTCAAGGAGAGGAACGACGACTACAGCGAGATCTGCCGCAAACTCAGCTTCCCCATGGTAACTATAGCGTAGCTTCACGTGTGGGACATCTGTGGGACCTGGGCCTGCTAACAGGATGCAAGAAGTTTGAATCCATTACCTTACATTACATTTATGGCATTTGGCAGACGCTCTTATCCAGACCAACGTACGGTTGATTAGACTAAGCAGGCTCCCCTGGAGCAATGCAGGGTTAAGGGCCTTGCTCAAGGGCCCAACGGCTGTGCGGATCTTATTGTGGCTACACCGGGAATTGAACCACCGACCTTGGGTGTCCCAGTCATTTACCTTAACCACTACGCTACAGGCCGCCGAATCCATGGTGGGATAAAAGCCATTGTCCCCTTGAGCAAAGAACTTAACTTGAATTGATTCAGTAAATGGCTGTGATCATTAAGCATTAGCTTAGCTGTGTGGTTTACCCTGGATAGAACACAGACAGGCAAGTTAAATAATCCTGTATGTTCTGACATCTTCCTTTTTCTCCTGGATCTGTTTAACCGGTGCTTTTGTAGATTATTTTTAGAAGGTGTTCCATCAAAGGCCTGAGTACCAAAGTTGAAAGCGGAACCCTTGCAGTTAGCAGAGCTCAAATAGCTCAGCCTTCAGCCTGAAGATGTGAAAGTCTGCTATGTGCTGCTCTTAAATACACAGCTCTTACCTCTTGTGATTTATATCCTGTGTGTGCGTGTTTGTGTGTCTGTGTGTGTGTGTGTGTGTGTGCGTGCACCCTATGTGTATCTGTGTGTACATCTGTGTGTGTGTGTGTGTGTGTGTGTGTGTGCGTTGCGTGTGTGTGTGTGTGTGTGTGTGTGTGTGTGCGCGCGTGTGCGTGCGTGCGTGTGTGTGCGCGCGCATGTGTGTGTATCTGTGTGTACGTCTGTGTGTGTGTGTGTGTGTGTGTGTTTCCTGTCTGTGTCTGTGTGTACATCTGTGTGTCTGTGTGTGTGTGTGTGTGTGTGTGTGTGTGTGTGCGTGTGTGTGTGTCTGTCTGTCTGTCTGTCTGAATCCTCCACTGTCTCCAGGGCAGACAGTTGCAGTCTCATGATTACATCATCTGGTGCGGAGACTTTAACTACCGCGTGAACCTGCACGGCGATGACGTGAAGGAGCTGGTCAAACGGCAGAACTGGGAGGTGCTGACGGCCAAGGACCAGCTCCTGGAGCAGAAGGAGGCGGGAGCGGTGAGATCATAATAATGATTAAAAATGAATAATTATTGACAATCTTTATTTGTATAGCACTTTTCGAAAGTACACTTACACAGAATATGATAAAACAATAATGTGATAAACTACGAAAACAAGAACGTAGAAACCCCCCCCCCCACACACACAAAGGAGTAACTAATGATGGACAGAATAAAAAGTGAGAATAATATAAATAAATAAATACACTCGTACTGGAGCGTCTCCACGCCTGCTCCTACAGTGTACAGCTGCCCTCACTCATCGTTTTCCCGCCCTCGTCTTCTCAGGTGTTCAAAGGTTTCATCGAGGGGCCGATCGACTTCCCGCCCACCTATAAGTACGACTTCATGTCGGACGAGTACGACACCAGCGAGAAGTGTCGAATCCCCGCCTGGACTGACCGGGTGCTCTGGAAGAGAACGCAGTGGAATTTCGAGAATTCCGGTAAGGAACGGGGGGGGGGGCCTTTTACGAGCTGAGCCTGCGTACCCTACGTTTGGGGGTTAACGGAGTGCACTGTGTGAATATCGCTGATGCATGCTTTATTCGGCGAGCGCTTTCGTGTGTCCCGCAGTCGAAGAGGATAATCTGGTGAACACGACCGAGTACGGCGGAAACCCTGGGACCCTGCTGCATTACGGCAGAGCGGAGCTCAAGACCTCCGATCACAGGTGTGAAACCGGATGAGTTACGGAGGTGACACTGGATGAGTTATGATACTGGATGAGTTATGGAGGTTATACAGGATGAGTTAAGGAGATGATACTGGATGAGTTATGGAGATGATACTGGATGAGTTATGGAGATGATACTGGATGAGTTATGGAGGTGACACTAGATGAGTTATGATACTGGATGAGTTATGGAGGTTATACAGGATGAGTTAAGGAGATGATACTGGATGAGTTATGGAGATGATACTGGATGAGTTATGGAGATGATACTGGATGAGTTATGATACTGGATGAGTTATGGAGGTGACACTGGATGAGTGATGATACTGGATGAGTTATAGAGATGATACTGGATGAGTTAAGGAGATGATACTGGATGAGTTATGATACTGGATGAGTTATGGAGGTGACACTGGATGAGTTATGGAGGTGACACTGGATGAGTTATGGAGGTGACACTGGATGAGTGATGATACTGGATGAGTTATAGAGATGATACTGGATGAGTTATGGAGATGATACTGGATGAGTTATGGAGATGATACTGGATGAGTTATGGAGGTGACACTGGATGAGTTATGGAGGTGACACTGGATGAGTTATGGAGGTGACACTGGATGAGTTATAGAGATGATATTGGATGAGTTACGGAGGTGACACTGGATGAGTTGTGGAGGTGATTTCATCGCGTGTCTCCGATGTCTTTTCATATGAAAGTATGTGTGTCCGTGGTTGGTTGGATTGCATATCCGCGCAGTCACAGGGTGTTTGGCGGGTGGCGCGGCGCTGACCTGGGCTCCCCGTCTCCCCAGGCCCGTGGTGGCCATCGTGGACGTGGAGGTGCTGGAGGTAGACCCCGAGGCACGCCGGCAGGTGTACGAGGAGGTGGTGATGGCCCAGGGGCCTCCGGACGGCACCGTCATCGTGTCTCTCTGCGAGGGGGGCGCCATCGACGACGCCCTGATCGACCACCTGCTGGCTGAGTTCGAGTCGTTCGGGGAGGTGGTTCTGATCAGGCGAGTTCTCTTCCGGCCCGACCCAGTGAGCTTTGAGCCGTCAGCAACTTTAACTGCTCCTTTTATGATCTAAGCAAATTTATAAAAACTATTTGTATTTTTTTTTGCATGCTACTTTCCATCAGTGTCTGCAGGTTTCTGTGGCTTCTCTTCTCTTCTTTTAGGATCCTAGTATTAGCACTTTGGAAGCTAAGAGTGAGGACTCAATAAATAATTTAAAGAATACACATAAATGCTGAAATGCCCCAAAGTCCAATACACTCTGTGATGCTCCTGGACTCACTGAAAATGCCAAGAAATAAGTAGATTATGAGGAGCATTTTTGTATTTGGGCATACATTTTATTTCTGCTATTTATTGCTGAATAAAACAAAAAGATGAGACCGTTATGAGACTTATTTCAGGATTTACCAATGTGGTAAGAAGGTGTCACTTGTCAAGAAAGGGTGACTTGAATATTTTCTGCTCGAGAGAAAGAAATAAGATTTGATTACAAGATTAAAACGCTTGTTAATACAGAGTGAGACTTGTTTATTACTGTGCTGGAGTTTTGAGTCCCCTCCTCCACCCCAGTCAGCAGCATAGGCAATGTTTGCCAACCTGGAGTGTGACTCTGGGCTGTTCCCTGGTCCCTCAGGATTGTGGAGGAGAAGATGTTGGTGACGTTTCTAGAAGGTTCCTCCGCTTTGGCTGCCCTGTCGCTCAGTGGGACCACGGTGAGTCTCTGCCTCCGCCAGCAGTAACCAGACATATTTTGAGGGGGGGGGGGGGTGAATGGAATTAATTTAAGGAATGAATAAACAAAATGAGGAAGCTAGTGTGAGGAAGGTTGGAGCAACGATCGGAGGTCAATTTGCTTAAACAATGCTTAACATAAAAGCAGGCTGGACTGGTTTACAACCAAATAAACAAAATGGTGGAGAGAGAAGACATGCCTCTCTCCCTCTCCCTCCTCATCTATCTCTCCCTCTCTCTCCCTCTCTCTCTTTCTTTCCTTCTCCCTCTCTCTCTCTTTCCCTCTCCCTCTCTCTCCCTCTTCCTCTCTCTCTCTCTTTCTCCCTCTCCCTCTCCTCTCTCTCCCCTCTCTCTCCCTCTCCCCCCTCCTCTCTCCCTTCTCTCTCTCTCTCTCTCTCTCTCTCTCTCTCCCTCTCCCTCCTCTCCTCTCTCCCCTCTCTCTCCTTCTCCCTCCCTCTCTCTCTCCCCCTCTCTACCCCTCTCTTCTCCTCTCTCCCCTCTCTCTCCCTCCCTCTCCCCCCCCTCCTCTCTCCCCTCTCTCTCTCTCTCTCCCTCCCTCTCCCCCCCTCCTCTCTCCCCTCTCTCTCTCTCCCTCCCTCTCCCTCCCTCTCCCCCCTCTCCCCCCTCTCCCCCCCCTCCCCTGTCTCTCCCCTCTCTCTCTGCGAGGGCAGGTCCTGGAGAAGAGCATCCAGATCCAGCTGAAGAGCCCCCGCTGGATGGAGAGCCTGGAGCAGGAGATAAGTGCGGACAGCGTGTGCGGAGGAGTCCTCTCCCCCTGCGGCTCTGCCCTGCTGGCCGAGGACACGGAGCTGGTGGAGGAGGAGGACTACGAGGAGGAGGAGGGTACGGAACGAGAGGGCGGGGCGCGGAGCGACGCAGACATTCACAGACCTGGAAGTCAGGTCTCCACACTCCACACTTGCCTGTCTGTGTTCTATCCAGGGTAAACTACACAGCTAAGCTAATGCTTAATGCTCACAGCCATTTACTGAATGAATTCAAGTTAAGTTCTTTGCTCAAGGGGGTGGGCTTTATCCCACCATGGATTCGGCGGCCTGTAGCACAGTGGTTAGGGTACATGACTGGGACCCGCAAGGTCAGTGGTTCGATTCCCGGTGTAGCCGCAATAAGATCCGCACAGCCGTTGGGCCCTTGAGCAAGGCCCTTAACCCTGCATTGCTCCAGGGGAGGATTGTCTCCTGCTTAGTCTAATCAACTGTACATTGCTCTGGATAAGAGCGTTTGCCAAATGCCATTAATGTAACATAATGGAAGTGGAGGTGCAAGGCTGTGTAGCTTTTCCAGTCTCTTGTGAGTTCTGGTTGTTTCCAGAGGTTTCATTGCCATAAGCGGTAGACTGCTGTGGCAGAGCTTCACTAAGAAGGCAATGAATAAACCATCAAATAAAACACAAGAATAAGATTGATTTCATCGACTTAAGTGGGTGAGCTTGTAACATTCCTTGTAGTGTAGAGCAAAGATAAAGCAACGCTTGAAAATAAATCAGTAAAATATTTTTACAATTTTTAAAAAAATAAACAGCCTTCAGTGGAACTTTATTTGGTGATTATTAGGAGTTCCATTTCAGCTGATCCTGCACGTCTCAGTGTGACTGAGGAAATAAGATTGGCCCCAGGTTTTTGAGGTGTGGCTGTGGTTGCAGATGATGTCTATGAGGACCCTGGAGAAGAGGAGGTGGAGGAGTATCTGTCCCCCACCACGCAGCCCGGCCTGGGGAGGGGCCCTGGGTCCTCCCCCGCCTCCTCACCCAGGACCAGCCCCTGCCCCTCGCCCACCCAGGACCCCCCGGCCCCCTCCACCTGGTACATCCCCACACCCATCTCCTCCTCTGGACCTCCACAAGGTGCCATTTTACTATATCAATCATCCCTAAATAGGCGTGTTTTCCTCATGTCGTTGTGTGTTTTGCAGGTTTAGACGGATAAGTCGAACATCTTGTTGGTGCAGTATGTGTTCTGAGAGTTGTAGCTGTAAGCCCTGTGAAATGCATGAGAATCGTCTGACCTGTGGTGTTGTGTGGTTTTGTGTCAGATCGGCCTGCGGACCTCAAGCCTGTCAGCGCCCCCTCTGTTGAGCCCAAACGGCCCCCTCCCCCTCGCCCCAACGCCCCCCCCCGCCCGCCCAGCACCACCCCAAAGGCCCCCGCCTCCCTCAGGTAACAACTGGGTTTTTATCTCCACATTACATGGGTAACGCAATATACACAGCTATTGCAGCTATGAACAACATTTTAATTTACTGGCTAACTGTGAGCGAGCCAGCCCTTTCACATGCAGGAACTGGAATAATTGAGCTAACTTCAGCAAGTTAACTTGTATTCAGAGCAGCAAATTAAAATATTGTTGCCATGGCTACCATGAGACTCCACGTCGCCCGTGGTTACGCTCAACTGCTCAAAGGTATTGATTGAATTTATAGTGAATATGCAGATCACGTTGAACAAAAGCCAGACTGTAGAACTACATTTTGAAAAAGGCCTGTGTGTGTGTGTGTCAGTGTGCGCACGCTGAAAGCCTGTTAAGTCCCAGCTCATGAGTCTCCATCTGCCTGCTCCAGATAAGAAGGCTCCTGCTTGATAACTGACAAGTTTATCTCAGCCCTACCAGTGCTGCTCCTTTGTGTTACGCAGTTGCTAAAGGGCGGACTCTGTTCTGTTTCAGGTTGGGGACAGCCCTCCACAGGGCCTGTTCCAGGAGCAGGGTCGAGATCGGTGAGTCTTCAGGTTTGTCGGGAATCTCCAACACAATGAACTTTTGTGGTTCAGAACTTATTGGCCTTACCAGACCAGAGCCTGGAAATACCCTGTAGATTTTTGTTTATGTTATTCTTGCACTTATGAAAGGTCAGTGAAAGTTAATGTGTGTGTGTGTTTGTACGTGTGTGTACGCATGCGTTTGTTCTTGTAGACCCTTCCCCCACGGCTTGGAGTCACAAGGCCTCAGCCATCAGTCCACCCGGGGGCCCCAAGACCTATCCCTGGGGCCCCGAAACCCATCCCTCAGGTTCATCCTGGGGCTCCACATATCCTCCCGGAACCCCAAACCACCCCAGCAGGGCCTCCACAGGGTGAGTTCACGTTCATAGCCAACTGTTCTCCTCCTCCACACTTAATCCTGTTTAACTGCTAACATGTTCAGTTCTGCACTCTCCACATAGGTCTTGTGTGTGTTTGAAACTGAACCTCAGAGATTCCTAATCCTTTAATGTTTGTGTGACAGAGCTGCCCCTGCTTCCTGAGCCATTGAAGCCTCAAAGACCATCTCCTCAATCCCCCCAAGATCCTATACTCCAACCACCACCACCAAGACCTCTCCAAGATCCTATACTCCTGCCCCCACCCAGACCTCTCCAAGATCCCATACTCAAACCCCCCCCATCTAGACCTCTCCAAGATCCTGTACTCCTGCCCCCACCCAGACCTCTCCAAGATCCTGTACTCCTGCCCCCACCCAGACCTCTCCAAGATCCTAGACTCCAACCCCCACCAAGACCCCTCCAAGATCCTCTACTCCAACCCCCACCAAGACCCCTCCAAGATCCTCTACTCCAACCCCCACCAAGACCCCTCCAAGATCCTCTACTCCAACCCCCACCAAGACCCCTCCAAGATCCTCTCCTCCAACCCCCACCAAGACCCCTCCAAGATCCCATACTGCAACCCGCACCCAGGTCCCTCCCAGACCCAATCCTTCCCGTGCCCCTGGTTCCCTTTCCCGCCCCCCAGGCGGCGTCTCTCCCCCCTGCCCTCGCCCAGACCTCGCTGACCCTCCCCGCTCGCAGTCACCCCTCGTACGCCCTGCCCCCCGACCCCGGCGCCGCGTCCCAGGTGAGTCTCTCCCACACACAGCGACAGGTTCCGCAGTGTCACCCATGCCGTACGTGTCAGGCTGGCGGTGGTGAGCAGGGACTGCACTGCTTCTGCAGGTCTGTAAAGTGTAGTCCCATGTCTCTAAAGCAGCCCGCCGTGCCTGCCAGACATTTGCTTCAGCCTTGCGCTACACCGCCTGGTTTCACTCATTATCTGAACCAAGCGGGTGAAACAGTTGGTGAAATAAGGCGGTGTAGCACACGGTATGAACCAGGACGTGGAAGTTGAGTAGCGCTGCTATTTTTTTTTACAATTTTTGTTGGTAGTATTTGATATCTGTCAGTATTTACCCGTGAGTTCCATTACGCTGGTGTTTTCATAGACCTTCGGTGAGTTTTTTTCCCTTTTGTTTGTTTGTCTCTCTCTTTCAAAAGCAGGAGCAATTCTGAGGGTAGCAGGTATTTAAGACCCATTTTAGCCTGTGTGTTACTTCCTGCTCTACAATGTCTACAGTTTCAGTTAATGGCATGTTCTCTCACTGAAGTAACCTGCATACCAGTATGTTAGCTTACAGTTTCCCTCCTTTTTGATTTTTTGATTTTTATTGTTTTATTGTCTTGGTCTATTTTGCCTCAGACAGCCATATTTTAATACATCCTGCCCTTCCATAAGCTGTTGTGTTCATTGGCTTTTGTGTTTTCCAGTTAACACTCTTGATGGAAACATGACGCTTTCCAGTTCAGTCTTTGTGCAGTCATCGCTACCTGAAACGTCTGTCTTTCTATATGTTTTGACGTAAAACTCCTCTCCCCATAAAAAGACTAAAACGTCTCAAGGTACATTCATGACTGTAGAACTGTGGTAACCAACCCTGTTCCTGGAGATCTACCATCGTGTAGGTTTTTATTTCAGCCCTATTTTGGCACTAATTATTAGCTCAAGAAGATCTCTAGCTGTTTAAGGAGGTGTGTTTTGTTAGCGTTTGAGTGAAAACCTACAGGATGGTAGATCTCCAGGAACAGGGTTGGTTACCACTGGTGTAGCGAGTAATTGGCCCAAACGCACTGTCAATGTGTCTTTCGTGCTTGGGAAAGCTAGCCTTTGCTATTATGGTTCTGGATATGGCCAGTAGGGGGAGCAGAATTGTAAACTGCTAGGCCAAGACGTTACAGTGCTTACAGACACTGTTAACACCAATAATTCTTCTGCCACAGACCAATGGGATGCACAGAAGCCAGAGCGACGCCCAGTTGGGAGCCAACCCTTTCGACACGCTCCCCTTTTCCTGGCACAACACCCAATCGCTGACCAGAGGCTCCTCCCTCAGGCCCTCCCACAGCCCGCCCTTGGCGGCCATTCCGGCCTCCCGGTCTCTGAACTCCACCCCCCTCTCCGCCCTCCAGGGGCTCCCTGCGGTCCCGGAGCCCGCCTGGCTGTCCCAGCTGGAGCCCCCCCCACCCTCCCGCTGCCGGTCCCAGGAGGCCCTGCGCTCCTCGCCCAACCCCTTCCTGTCTGGCAGCCAGCCAATCGGCACCAACCCTTTCACCGGCCAGCCCGCGGTCGCCAAGCAACGCTCGCTCACGCCCGACTTGGCCGCGCAGCAGCGGGCCCTGCCCCCCGCGCCCCTGCTCCAGCCCACCCGGGTAGCGTTCGGCCCGGGTGCCTCCTCATTGGCCGCCCCGCCAGGGCCCGCCCCGGCGGTCCGGCTCCAGCAGTGGGTGACGTTCGACGATGATTCCGACTTCCCCGTGCCCGGGAAGACCACGGCGGCCCTGCCCCCGGCCCTGCCGATCGCCGCCCCCAGGGCGAACCCCAATCCAGCGCAAACGCACGGCGCCTTCCCCGGCTCTGCGCTCGACTCTGCCCTCACCTGGGCACCTGCGCCCACCTCCGCGTTCCCAGGAGCTCCACCTCCTATCCCAGCCAGGGCCAACTCCGGAGACCCCAGGGACCACTGAGCTCTAGCTTATCCTCAAAGGAGTTGACGGAAAGATAGATTTTTATTTTCTATGTAAAGGTATAGGATGTATCTCTACGTATAACTATAACCATGAAATTTGCACACAATCTCGCATCTTCAGAAAGCGGAATCCAGTTTTCTTGGTGAATTAGAAATGGTTGATGATGCATTTGTGATACTGGCTATTGACACACTGAAGGTCCTTTTCTTTTCTCTATGTAAAATCCAGATTTCATGCAAGTTATTAGTTTTAATTGACTTAACTTTTGTCTAGTGGTTTACTCACTACTGTTGATGTATAATTTATTCACATAGGAACCAAGCCCCTAACTATATCTACTGTACGTCTGTATAAATGTTGTTTTTATTTTATTTTTATTTTTTTTGGAACCAATATATACCCGCTTTTTTCCCCCCCCTTATTTTCTTACATTTTGGAATGGCCAGGCATATGGAGGCTGATGTCATAAGCAGCACAGGAAAGCACTGATGTCCTCTGAGTGCTTCAGGCTCACCGTACCGCTGGGCGGGGCTTCAGGGCTGCAGGTTCTCAGCTAACCAGAGGGGGCGCTGTCATGCAATAAGACGCCTGCGACTGAAACCCCGGCCCGGAACTCCGGAACTTTCTCCGCACCGAGAACCTGGGCTTTTCCGGCACAAACGGCTCTCTGCACCTTTACGCATTTTCATCTATGCATATAATGACCATCACAACTGTGTGAGTTAAGTGCAATATGTCATTTGTATGACTTGTGTGCAGGTGCTTCGTATTGCGTATTTACCCAAGTACTCTGTGCCTAAATATCGTCTACCTTCCAGCATCAGTTGCTCGTGAGCTCTGTGCTTAACCCAGTCTTTAAAAAGGCAGGCTTTGCATCCGCTGCACTCTCCAGCTGACATTTTGCTTCGGGATGACGGCTAGTACACTGGGCTCTCTCGATGTTTTTGGGAAGAACAGGTGCATCGGCAACCCGTCGGCTATTCCTCTCCCCCACCCGTTAACCAGCACTGGGATCCTTCACCTGCATTGGCTCCTCAAACCCAGTCTAGGCCCTCAAAGACTTTTTGTGACTCGGCAGATCCGTCAGACCCTGCAGCCTGTTAGGACCAGAGTTGAGGTGCCCTAAACTCAAGGTATCTAAGGAACAGACTTGAGTTCCTTAGATGCCACTAAGGGCTCCAGTAAGGGCTATAGATAAGGCTGCGGGATGCCCGGTTTTGGGGAACAGAATATCCATCTGTGTTCCTCTGGGTCCCCTTTCGTCTCTGGGCGCCCATCGCAGCAGCCTCCGCTCCCCTTTCTGGAGAGTCCACACGCGCACGTGCTCTCCTCCGAAGCACACCATGTCAGTCGCCATTTCTCATCGTACCAGAGTTTACTAAGCAGACTCACACAGACATGGGTCAGTGGAAAGTGCTTCATGTGCAGTTTCACAGGTACACAGTCGACCAGCAGGGGTCGCTGGTCTGCGATCAGGCACCACCATCCCCGCCGCCTGAATCCCTCTCATCTCTGCATGACGCTAGGGCCAATCGTGAGTGGTCCTGGGGGGGGACTTCAGGCCACAGTCGACTCTGGCCTAGTCCAGATACAAGGCTGTGGGGCCCATACATACGTGTGCTGGAACAGTGCCTTAGCAGGATGGGCCACTCGGCCATCCTGTCTTCAGTCTATTTGAATGTGTGTGTTGGATGGGCGTCTCCTGCAGTTGGTAAAGGGTTAAAGGGTTTGAATGTAGGCGAAGCAGGAAGTAACTCAATGCTAACTCAATGCTATTCAGGGATGCATATAGTTGTTCAGCACTGTACGGCTTCTTTTCTTTTTTTTTACACTGGAATTACACATTTTATTACAGGACTCTTGTAGCTGCTGTCTCTCAGAAATGCCTAAGATGTGTGCCTGGTTAATATCCACCTTCCGCTGTTTTCCTTTGTGTGCATAGTAACCTGCCAATATAAATAACGTGTACGCAGATTTTAAGATGGATCTAAGCAGGTTTGAAGGGCTGTCCAGGAAGCCACAGAGATGCTACAGAACATGCCCTCTGTAATATATGAGATTATTTTTTATTGCTTTTATACATATGAATTTAAATTATGCACAAAAGAGGAATAACGCTTTTATAAATGTAGCTGTCTTTAATGGTGTGTGGGTGTGGTGGAATAAACGTCAGAATCCCCTTTCTGATAGCTTTGTGTCCCCTCTGTCTATTATTTCAATATATTGTTATAGTACAATATAAAGATAGCCGTAGAAAACAGGAGGTCTTTGTTCAAGTACTGAATTAGATAATTCTGCAGTTACGGTAAGTTGCCACTGGAGGCACTGGTAAGCAAAGTTGTTGCAGCCATGCATAATTGTGACTATTCAGTTGTTTGTTCAAATTGGATTTATTCTTTCCATACGATAACCTAAGGTGTTACACGTTGAAACACAAAATGGTGGCCAAGTATATTGTGTACAAGTTTCCCAACCTTGCTGCATTGCACGTTAGCTGATGATTTTGTGCCTGAGATGAGTAAGATTGTTCCATTTCACTTTGACTTCAAGCTGGAAGAGGGAAGCGATTTAGCCTGAAGTGAAACCCCATTAGCAGGGGCTTAAGTTAAGCCTTCATGGGGAAAGCAGTACTACCAGATGGCCTCCAGTTTTGTGATTACTTTTTTATTTTCAAAAGAACCCTTACATTCACACACTAAATAGCTGGCTGACATTCACATTCTTACACTTCATTTAAAAATGTACATTTAAAAACGGTATTTGCTACTGCCTACTGCTACACCGCATTGTGGGAAGAGGACTGAAATGTAGCTCAAATTCTCAAAGGGTTTAGTGTGCATTAAGTTTATGGTGTCCTCCAAGTAATGATTCAGATTCTCACTACTTCCATCTTGTCCTCTGGCTTTATAGAATATCTTTGGAATGTAATTTGATGCAGTCTTCAACGTCCCGCCATTATTTGTACTGTATTTTAAATGCATGTTCAGTTGGTTTATTTCCATGTAAGCTGACAATTTACTGTTAATTTAACAATACGTTATAACAAGGAGTAAAGAATAGTTTGCCAGTGTGTTACCTGAACTCATAAGAAAACCACTGGCAGTTCCACTACCACTACAGCCCTTCACCAGAACAAATGACTGAGGTCTTAATGTTTTCTGAGGCACAGGGTGTCAATGGATAAAATGCAAAAATCACATTTTAAAATACCAAAAATAAAATACCAAAAGAATAAACATACTTTACAACATTAAAGGGCAGCTTTCTGGATGAGGCATTTATTACCTTTTTAAAAAGCAATCTTCTATTTGACTTAACGCATGTTACACTTCCTACATGCTTCTGCCGTCTACATTCAGACAGTACCACCTGCAGTCTAGCATTTGCCATTTAAAGCAGAGCTACTCAACGCCAGGTGCAGGCGTTTGCTCCAGCCATACCATACAGCACCCACTTTCACTAATACTTTTACCTCATTGGTTGAGTAGTAACTATAGGTGAAATTTAGTGGATACCCGCAGACGCCACGGGCCTGCATGCACCCACTCCCGATTAGAAATTGCGGAGTGGAAGCGAACACTGTTGCGGTTACACAATTACGTCAGGAGATGGCGCATAAATGTTCCGTTCCGCATGCAAGAGGTTGCTTGAACTATAAGCTTCAATTCTCAAATACATGCTGGCCATATTAAAATGAATACGACATAGTGCATAGCGAAGAACCCGAAAACTACCGTACCAAAATACAAACACAATTTCTTAAAATAATGGCAGAATTTAAAGCAAATTAAAGTAACAATGGACAAGAAAATGTGTTGATACTGACTGACGGAAGCCTGTAGTTCTATATATTCCGATAGGCAATGATATCACGAGAATGTAGCTATATCAAATACAACTTGTCGCTAGCAAGTAGTAGGCACAGTATTCGTGGCGGTATTAGGGTCTATAATCACCTGCAGGTGCGTTCTGCGGACACGGACTGGCAATATGTAGGCAAATCACAGTAATTGAAAAGGGGGAAAGACACGTGCGCTGCCGTGCAGCAACGAAGTTACCTTTCGACAAGCGTGAACCTGCATTTCCACGAGGCGTGAAAATGACCGCTGCTCACGAATCCAAAAAATGTAATTCCAACAAGGTAAGCTGAGCAATTTTTCACGTGTTTCACCCAGTATGCAATTAAGAATAAATAGCGTGTGGGTCTGTTTTCTTAGTTTTAGTTTTTTTTTTTTATACACAAACGTCTGCTTTGTTCATGCTATTTGTCTCTAATATGCAGAGTGGACCTAATGTTGTTTCAGTTATCCACTATGCAACTAGTCTCAAATAAAGTAGAGTACTGGTTTATGTATGGTTTCATTTTGAGGGTTTTGGAATAACACAGGCCTACACGAGATCGTCCACTGAGCGCGCTCGTTATCCCGAATTGATTTCTAGAATATGAAATAAAATTAGCTTTTGGGTCTCAGTGAAGCCATGACGTGTAATGTATAATAAAAAAAATAACTCTGTACGAAATGTTTTGGGAAGCCCCCGTATATTTGTAACAAATGAAAAATAGTTATACCCCCTATCCTGCCCAGGACAAAGTTTCCAATTTTCCCCCAGCCCCCTATCTGCAAGCAACCCTAACCTCGGTCACCAAAATCAGAGGTTCAGAAAATAAAAAGTACTCCCCATTATTTTGTTGCAGTCACCTGGATTTACTTATTGGCACAAATCTTCAGCCAAGAGGTAGAAATATAAAAGAAAGCAGTTAATTGTGTTCATGGGTGGAAGACACTCATGGCAGGAGTTCAATTTCTGACCCCTGGACTTTACACCTCTCACCAAAACATCTCTTTATACGTGTCTACAAAGTGCACATTTGATTGACACATGCAGGCTTTTCCAGTACCCAAAGGTATGTCTAAAAAATAAAAAAAAACATTGAGATATTCAGAGCATTTGATAATCGGTGCCCTGTGAAAAGCCACTGTTGCCATCTTTCCATTCCCAGGTGAGTGTCCTGCTGATCGGAGACGATGATGTGGTGATTAAGACTTCAGGGCTGCTCTGGGAAACTCTGCCCAGGTTTGGAGAGATCCGGGGGGTGAAGCTGGTACCCCTGAGCTCTGTCCCGTTCGTGGACCCCAGCGCCTTCCAGCTGCTCTTCTTCCACCTGAGCAATGCCAGTGAACGTGCAGAGCTCCACGCTTTCCACCAGCTAAGGTCAGCGGGACATCGCTGTTTCAGCGTTGTGTAGTTGTCCTTTCTTCACTGCCTACGGCATTTTAGTAATTAAATGCTTTGGAAACGCTTTTTATATAGTTGTGCCGATTCAATCGTGTTGGGATTTGTTGCCAAAGACACAGAGAAACCAGTGGGTGTTGAAATAATCACACATTTTTTTAAATGCTGTAATATCTTGAGACCGTAGAGCAGAATTTGTGTGGGGGAACGAATCACTGTCATTGTGGTTTGTGATTCATCACCTTGATTACTTATTAAGAAGCAATTATTAATGTCACCGTTTTAATGACTTGCTTTCTCAAACCCCCTTCTCCTAGTTGTGGTTGAGAATTAGATTTTACGAGGCCAAAATTGGGTGGCTGTGTAGACTGCCGATTTCGACCATTCAATCATTTTCTTTAACTTTGGATCTTAATTAAAACAAGCCCATGATTGATAGATCACTGTAGCCCCACCCACTACATAACCTTGTGCTTTGTGAAACCGCACAAGGTCTGTCTCTAGGTGAGTGAGGTTTCACACTCCCAACTGAAGTCGTATCAAACATACCATCACCAACCCCCTGTCATTAACTCACGGCAGCAAGATGTTCTGGTTGATGCATGTATTCTGATTGGCATACGGTGCTGAATGACAGAGTCCTCACCACTAGGCTGTATACATGTTTGTCCAAATGGCAGGGTGGTTTCCTGTGTGCAGATGTGATTACTCAAGCCATGTCGTTCATTACAACAGGGAAAAGAGCAGCGAGCATTCGGGCGAAGCCGTCTGTGTTCTCGTTGTACCAGAGGGAGGAGGTCCAGGTGTGTACAGTACTGTACGTTACCTTGCTGTCCTTGAGGGCCCTCGTGGAGGATGGCTGTCTGAGTTCCGTGTCTGTTGTTGTGAAGATGTTCCAGCCCATGTGGCAGACGTTGTGCTGACCCAGCCAGTCACGGCGGAGACGGTGGAGCAGGTCCTGAGAAGGTGCAGCTTCCTGTCAGAGCAAAGTGAGGACATCTGTACACACACACACATACACACACACACACACACACACACACACACTGTTGGATGTTCTCTTGCAGAACTTGAGACAGTCAGTGTTGCAACATAAACATGCGATATCACCAAGAAGGCACAGAAGTCCCATTTATAAACAACAATAAAAGTAGAGTTAGTTGAACAAATCAATACACGCATGCATACCAAGAATACACCTGCATACCAGCAAAGTCGCACACACACTCACACACACCCACTCTGTCCTGTTTTCAGAATGACTATGCATGTAATCTACCTATTTAGGCAAAGCAGATGATTCCCTGGAGGATCGTATATATGATGCAACAAGGACCTACAATGGCAATTACAGTCAGAAAACCCATTGAAATATGGGGACAAATCTAAATTTGTGATTCAAGATGCATGGAATGGAGCTGAAGTCACCCTGCCTATCTGACGGTCTCCACAGGTCAAAATGACAGCTTCTCCTATGCAAGCCCCAACACCGGGGTAGGACAAAAACACAAACCTGAAGCAGCAGACCAGGCAGAACCAGGAACACCTGCCCAGGAAAGGTATTTAAAGTGTTTATTTATATATTTGACATTTATACGCATACAGTGGCATTCAGTGCAAGGCCTATCAAAGAGAAATCCACAAAAAAAGAACATTCTAATGAATGTTAAGCTGCACGTTCTGTTAATGTTGACTTCATTTAATTTCCTCAAAATTGTTGTAGTGCGAAGTTGGAAGCCAAACCAGGGACATTTCTAAAACTGCTGCACAATCCTGCTTCGTTTCACAATATTATCACAAACAGTTTACTTTAATCTCTTATTCATGTTTATATACCACCCACAACAGGGACTGCATAAACTACTTGAAGATTTAGAAACCGTATTTTGTTGGTTACATAAAACTAACCAAACTTGTATGTGAGTTTACCCCACTATTTATGTCGGTGAGGGTTTGTGGTGGTGATGATTGATATGAGTGTCATGCTGTACGTATGCTGCATTCGATGAACAGTCTCGTAGTTCTCTACAATGCACGAACACTAGATTCTTAGAATATTGATCTAGTTTGGTGTCCATTACTCTGCTCTGACATGCAAGTGTTTTGGACTCAAAAAGGGAAAAGGATATTTTGGCACTGCTTCGCATTCTGATGTTGATTAATGGTTTGTCCTCTGGATGTGAAATGCAATACATCTGAAGCCCTCTTACAGCTGGCCTTTCTGGATTCTGTAATGCACTTCTTCTGACAGCCTAGTCATGAGTCTTATGACGGCTGCCTTTTAACAAAGGCAAGGCCGGTTTAAGGCTTCACTCTGGCTGTGCTTTTATTTGCTTATTTAAAGTGATCCCACATTCTGTGCCAGGTCAGGGCTTGGTAAAGGTGGTTAAGTAAACTGCAATGACAGTGTTTTGCAAATATGCAAGCCCAAACATTTGTCTTGCAAAATGTTCCATCCATATAGTGTATATGCATCCAGCTGGTGCTGAAGTTGCAGCATTGCTTTCAGAAGCAGGGCTGAGTATCTCACATGAGTGTGTCAGTTACTGACAGTGCTGAGGTTGTAGCATTGTTTTCAAAAGCAGGGCTGAGTATTTCACATGAGTGTGTCAGTTACTGATGGTGCTGAAGTTTCAGAAACAAGGCTGAGTATTTTACATGATTGTGTCAGTTACTGACAGTGCTGAAGTTGTAGTATTGCTTTCAGAAGCAGGGCTGAGCATTTCACATGAGTGTGTCAGTTACTGATGGTGCTGAAGTTTCAGAAGCAGGGCTGAGCATTTCACATGAGTGTGTCAGTTACTGACAGTGCTGAGGTTGTAGTATTGTTTTCAGAAGCGGGGCTGAGTATTTCACATGAGTGTGTCAGTTACTGACAGTGCTGAGGTTGTAGCATTGCTTTCAGAAGCAGGGCTGAGTATTTCACATGAGTGTGTCAGTTACTGACAGTGCTGAGGTTGTGGCATTGCTTTCAGAAGTGGGCGTGAGAGAGAGGCCAGTCCGGAGGGCCCCAGCGCCGAGCTCACCGACGGGGACCTGCAGGCCTTCCTGCACGCCAAGAAGGAGCAAAATAGGAGGTGAGGCCCCGTTTGGCTGAGTGTATGGTGTATGGGGGAGTGTATGGTGTATGGTGTATGGGGGTGCGTATGGTGTATGGGGGAGTGTATGGTGTATGGGGGAGCGTATGGTGTATGGTGTATGGGGGAGCGTATGGTGTATGGTGTATGGGGGTGCGTATGGTGTATGGTGTATGGGGAGTGTATGGTGTATGGGGGTGCGTATGGTGTATGGGGGAGTGTATGGTGTATGGGGAGCGTATGGTGTATGGGGGTGCGTATGGTGTATGGGGGTGCGTATGGTGTATGGGGGAGTGTATGGTGTATGGGGGAGTGTATGGTGGATGGGGGTGCGTATGGTGTATGGGAGAGTGTATGGTGTATGGGGGAGTGTATGGTGTATGGGGGTGCGTATGGTGTATGGGGGAGTGTATGGTGTATGGGGGTGCGTATGGTGTATGGGGGAGCGTATGGTGTTTGGGGGAGCGTAGGACGTTGGCGGATGCGTTGTTCTAAGCACCGGAAGGCACCCTGGGACACTGGCGTGTTGTGGGCCCTGGTGTATGGGGGTGCGTGTGGTGTATGGGGGTGTGTGTGGTGTATGGGGGTGTGTGTGGTGTATGGGGAGTGTATGGTGTATGGGGGTGTGTATGGTGTATGGGGGTGTGTATGGTGTATGGGGGTGTGTGTGGTGTATGGGGAGTGTATGGTGTATGGGGGTGTGTGTGGTGTATGGGGAGCGTATGGTGTATGGGGTGTGTGTGGTGTATGGGGAGCGTATGGTGTATGGGGGTGTGTGTGGTGTATGGTGTATGGGGGTGTGTGTGGTGTAGGGGGGAGTGTATGGTGTATGGGGGTGTGTGTGGTGTATGGGGGAGCGTATGGTGTATGGGGAGCGTATGGTGTATGGGGAGCGTATGGTGTATGGGGAGTGTATGGTGTATGGGGGTGCGTATGGTGTATGGGGAGTGTATGGGGGAGCGTATGGGGGTGTGTATGGTGTATGGTGTATGGGGGTGCGTATGGTGTATGGGGGTGCATATGGGGGAGTGTATGGTGTATGGGGGAGTGTATGGGGGAGCGTATGGGGGAGTGTATGGTGTATGGGGGTGCGTATGGTGTATGGGGGTGCATATGGGGGAGTGTATGGTGTATGGGGGAGTGTATGGGGGAGTGTATGGTGTATGGGGGTGCGTATGGTGTATGGGGGAGCGTATGGTGTATGGTGTATGGGGGAGTGTATGGTGTATGGGGGAGTGTATGGTGTATGGTGTATGGGGGAGTGTATGGTGTATGGGGGTGTGTATGGTGTATGGTGTATGGGGGTGTGTATGGTGTATGGGGGAGTGTATGGTGTATGGGGGAGTGTATGGTGTATGGTGTATGGGGGAGTGTATGGTGTATGGTGTATGGGGGTGCGTATGGTGTATGGGGGAGCGTATGGGGGAGTGTATGGTGTATGGGGGTGCGTATGGTGTATGGGGAGTGTATGGGGGAGCGTATGGGGGTGTGTATGGTGTATGGTGTATGGGGGTGCGTATGGTGTATGGGGGTGCATATGGGGGAGTGTATGGTGTATGGGGGAGTGTATGGTGTATGGGGGTGCGTATGGTGTATGGGGGTGCATATGGGGGAGTGTATGGTGTATGGGGGAGTGTATGGGGGAGCGTATGGGGGAGTGTATGGTGTATGGGGGTGCGTATGGTGTATGGGGGTGCATATGGGGGAGTGTATGGTGTATGGGGGAGTGTATGGTGTATGGGGGTGCGTATGGTGTATGGGGGAGCGTATGGTGTGTATGGTGTATGGGGGAGTGTATGGTGTATGGGGGTGTGTATGGTGTATGGGGGAGTGTATGGTGTATGGTGTATGGGGGTGTGTATGGTGTATGGTGTATGGGAGAGTGTATGGTGTATGGGGGAGTGTATGGGGGAGCGTATGGTGTATGATGGTGTGTATGGTGTATAGGGGTGTGTATGGTGTATGGGGAGCGTATGGTGTATGGTGTATGGGGGAGTGTATGGTGTATGGGGGAGTGTATGGTGTATGGGGAGCGTATGGTGTATAGGGGAGTGTATGGTGTATGGGGAGCGTATGGTGTATGATGGTGTGTATGGTGTATAGGGGTGTGTATGGTGTATGGGGGAGTGTATGGTGTATGGGGGAGTGTATGGTGTATGGGGGTGCGTATGGTGTATGGGGGAGCGTATGGTGTATGGTGTATGGGGGAGTGTATGGTGTGTATGGTGTATGGGGGAGTGTATGGTGTATGGGGAGCGTATGGTGTATGGGGAGCGTATGGTGTATAGGGGAGTGTATGGGAGAGTGTATGGTGTATGGGGGAGTGTATGGTGTATGGGGGTGTGTGTGGTGTATGGGGGAGTGTATGGGGGAGCGTATGGTGTATGGGGGTGCGTATGGGGGAGCGTACGGTGTATGGGGAGCGTAGGACGTTGGCGGATGCGTTGTTCTGAGCACCAGAAGGCACCCTGGGACGCTGGCGTGTTGTGGGCCCTCAGGACCCAGATCAGGGCGTGCTGTGAGCGTCTGCGTGAGCTGCTGCCCTTCATCCGGTCCCGCACCGACACGGCCTCCACCCTGGAGCTCACCGTCAAGTACATGGCCTACCTCCGCCAACGCCTGCCCCAGGACGTTCTGGATAAGGTACTCTTTTTTTGGGGGGGGTTTTGGGAGTGTACTTATTAGCTCTCAGGGGTGTCAAAGTCCAGTCCCGGAGGACCACAGTGTCTGCATGTATTTGTGGTTTCCTTTCAATCAGCAGCTAATTAAGGCCTTGAGAACAAGGTGTGTGGACTCTTTAGCCAATGAAAGACTTTGAAATATCTCTCATGCTGACACGCACCGAAAACCAGCAGACACTGCGGCCCTCCGGGACTGGAGTTTGGCACCCCTGCCTTAGCTTTTTGAAGTATTCTTGTCTTATGTTCTTATTAAACATTATTTCACTTATTTTTTGCTGAATTTGACAAAAAGATTTCGAATGAGACGAGACTGCTGTTATAATTGAAAGATTTGCCAATGGGGTAAGAAGGTCAAGCAAAAAGTAAGTTCAAACAAGCTAACATATTGTACTTGAGAGAAAAATTTATATTAATAAATGAATACAAAAAAGATTTTAAGTCTCATTTACAAGACTAAAGCACTTGAGACTTACTAAAAATGTTTTTCCACCTGAGGAAGGTGCACTGCTGATTCTCGACGTGCAGTGCACTTGAGTGGAGTTGTTATGTACAGTACAGCGCTCTCGGAGACTGCAAACTAGCTGCTGTAATGCAAAGTGCTGACGGAGTGCATTTCACAGTGGAAGGCTCATAGGCAAAAAAAAGCTGGTGACTCCATTTGTTTTCTCTGCCTGGAGTGAGACGTCGTGGGTCTGCATTGATCCTGTGGCAGATTTATACTTGTGCATTCTGCTGTCGATTTCAGGTTGTAACCGCTCTGGAAGAGAACGGGCCCGAGACGTGGTTCAAACCAACTAAAGCCCCTAAAAAACGGTACAGTTCTGTGTGTGACTGCTTCTCTGGTATAATAATAATAATGGCTCTGACTGGTAATGCCCCAGTGATCTCTAATGGTTCAGACCTGGGTCAATCGTAATAGTTTTGGATTAAAATACTTTTCTACGACATTTACTGAGCTTATCATGCGTATTGGAACACTATTAAATACGCAAATCCAGCCTTCTGGTCCTCTTGGTTGGCTAAGTTGCACCAGACAAGATCAGTCGAGTACAAAAAAAGTATTTGAATCCAAACCAATGGGTTTGACCAATGTCTGGGGTACATTACAGCCGTGACTGGTGATGACGCGGGGTGTGTTTACATTTAGAAGGCAAGATCAGTCCGCTGGAAGTGAGGTGGCCTGGCCTAGGGGGAGCGGCTGATTAATTTGGGCCTTCATAAAGAGGTCTGAACTTTTACTCCAGAGGACAATTACATTTTGTGTGATGAAAGAGGAGAGTTTTTAGGAAACTTAATATATTTTATATAAGAATATTGGTGAGATTAAAGAAATTACAAATAACGTATTTAGATGGCTAAATTGTGACTCATTTTGTAGTTTTATACTGTTAGTGTTTGTGCATTGATTTAACTAAAAGACATCTGAGAAATGCACACAAATAAGTGTTTGGTAAATTTTTTTGACATAACGTTGTATACAAAACCAAAAACCAAAATATATATATATATATATATATATTTTAGTACATATACTGTGACTTAAAATTGTATTTCTTTTACATTTTTGCTAAATAAGACCAAAATATTGCCAATGAGGTAAGACCGATTTGGCAATGGAATAAGAACATTTCATTTGTCAAGCAAGCGGTGACTTAAAACAAGGTAATATTTTCAATTTGAGAAAAAAAAAAAAAAGATCTTAATTCTTATTAAGAGACTTTAAACATTTTTGCAGTGTCTAGTGTCAATGTTTACATGAAGCAAAGGTTTCTCCTTAACTGACCACACCATGACCTGTTCCCTCAGCAGAGCAACATGCACGGTGAGAAACAAACCACCAGACGTACCAGCAGCAGAGCCGACCGATGCAAGTTTTGCTGATGGTATTGACCGATTTAATTATTTTGACTGTGTTGCGTTGTCCTGTAATGTGTACCTTTTGTGTTCAAGTTTCATTGGTTCTGTTCATCACACCATTGGAGCTGTCTTCTGTCCTCTCAGTTTTTACCTTTCGCAAATAATACTAGCTTTGAGAGGTCTCACCCGGTCATAGAGACATTTGTAGATGACACCATTGGGAATGCCAGCTTACCCCCTATCATCCCCTGGCTAGGCTGAGCCAAGTGGTCCCTTGCCAATGCAGACCTCCACCATCTTTGCATTTGTGGTCATCACTGCCTGTGAGCCTTTGCAGTCTTGGCCCAGCAGTGACTGATGGGAGTCGACGTGTTTGACTGCAGCCATTGGATGCACTGGATCTGGCGGTGCACGATGACCTGTCCTGTTGTAACTCTCTTTCTTCGTCACCAGATTTTATTGCAGCGCACGTTTTGGGGAGACACATTCAGCCCAAGGTGGAGGGCACCCAGCCCAATAGCGTGCTCCCTTCGGCTGTGCTAACGGGCCAGCCCTTCGACCCGCCCCAGCGTCTGTACTCCGATTCGGGACAGGCGTCCGTTCCCTTCGGTCCGACGTTCGCGATGAACCAGGCCTACGGTGAGCAGGCGGCGCTGGACCCCAGCTGCGCCCCGCCCGTGTTCTGGCAGCAAGCTTGCGGCCCAGTGCCGTCCGTGATGCTGAACCAGAACTTCGTCCCGCAGATGGTTCACAACCCGTCTCTGACTCGGGCACTGCTTGTGGAAGAGCCTTCCCTTCCTCCGGTTCAGACGTTGCTGGTTGGCCCACAGTTCCTCCCTCCGATGGGCCTGGACCCAGCATACCCTCCGCCAGCTCAGCCAATGATGATGAGCCAGACTTTTGCTCCACTGAGACCCCTGGATGACCTCTGCCCTCTGAAGCTCAACCTGCCGCCCACGTGTGGCACCGCGTCTGGGGGTGTGTCCGTCTGCAGCCCGAACGTGACTGCAGTTGTGTGGGAAGACCCTTTGCTCACGGAGATCCTTTACGACCCCACCCCCTCCCTGCCCGTCTTAAGCTCCTCCCACAGCACCATCAGGCTGGATGACCTCCAGCAGAGCTCCGCCCTCGAGCCCACGTTCTCCTCCTCTCTGTCTGGCCCACCCCAGTGGGATTTTGGCTATGAGAACGGGCCAGTGTTTCCCCTTCAGCCGTACCTCCTGGAGAGTACACCCGCGCCCTCCAGCTCCCACCAGATCCCAGCCCAGAGTGATCCCGATCCAGGGTCTGTTGATCACTTTTTGGGAGAAGTCTCCACCACGCGACTGTACAGTCAGCACTACCCAGGAGCCTCGGTGAGTCACCTGAAACGTACCAGTAACTGTCCAGATGTATAAGTGGATTATGTGGAAAAATAACTCATCTAAACTCTGAATTAGAGCATCTGCTAAATGCCACAATGTAACTCATCTAAACTCTGAATTAGAGCATCTGCTAAATGCCACAATACAACTCGAGCCTTAGAGCTGATCGTGAGGCAGTCAAAAGTACTAAATAAGTTCTATGTGGTTATATTTTTTTACATTTGGGTTGATTTCAGAAATGCATCACTGCAATATGGAACCATTTGTATATGTGACATTTGTATGTGCTATTTTTAGCAATGTTGGTACTCTGGCAATTTATCATCCTCTTTCCAATTCCAGGAGTTCCAGATAAATTAGAATTCGGGAAATGCAGTTAAAGTTAAAGAAGATTGATGCCATGCTCAGGAAGGTCCACAGAAAAGTAATGTTTTATTTATTTATTTATTTTTAGTATTTATTTTATAATATTTTTAACAGGCCTGTTTCCTCCTTTACATTTTGCTGCCTAACATTGACATGGGTTTGTCATGTACATTCACACAAGGCCTATAAAATGTCTTACTGTTGGTCTTTGTTTAAATGTTAAAGCATGTAAGTTCATTTTTGTTTGTAATAACCTTATTTTCCTGGTTTGCTAATATTTTTTGACAACTGATTGGCTTGAACAAAACAAGTAATATGTTATTGGCTTTGAATCGCTGTTGTATTTACAGACTTGGGGGGGAAATTGTTGTTGGCATATCATTTTTATTGTTGTGTTCCAACATCTGTTTATTCTTTGTACCCTTTCACTGGCAGTAGACATCTACTGCAGAATCAAGATATACTGTATAGACTAGGACCTGGAAAATGTATCACCCCTCTATGCACATTACTGTAACACAACCATTGCAAGATTGTCCTGCCATTGAAAAAATGACTCGAATGAATCACTTGGAGAGAAGTCTGTCTCTGGTTGTCTCTCTGACAAAATGCAGATCGTTCTATGGACTAGATTTAGTGTTTCGTTCTGTGAGGCTTGCTGCCTCTTCTCCAAGGAATATAAATACTCTTCATCTGTGGAGATTGGACCCAGGGCCCCCTTAAAGGTCCGTGTCCATCGTCATCCTAAATTAATTCAGGTATAGATGACTTGCTGCCTTGCATCTTTCTGAACGCATGTGTGATGCAGCTTGCCTTCGTGTTCTAGAATCTTCAGTCACATGACCACTGTGTCTCTCTCTGGCATCTGAAGTACATGCGTTTACCTGCAAGCCAGTGGCTACACACTCTCACTCTCTTTCACTCACACACACACACACACACACACACACACACACACACACACACTGCAAGTCACACAACTTCCAGTTCTATGAGAGAGCTTGAGCAGAATCACTGACAGCAGCTTGGTAGCTGATGGGGTCACTGACACCGTGGCAAACTTAAGGTTGACTTAAAGGGGAATTCCACTCTAAAATGAACTCTTGCTTGACAAAGAGTCCTGATTTTAAAATGACCAGCTGTAGCGAGTGCAGCGACATAGCCCCAAATGCCCTTTTATGTTAAGTGAGCAAAATGTTGTTTTGCAGTGAAATTCCCATTTATGACTACTGTAAATTCAGCTAGTTTTGGCCGCTTTGGGTTTCTAATGATCAGATAATGAAATGACCCAGATTAACATGCACCGAGAGGTTCCAGAGCACCAGTAATCTCACTGAGCCATCTCCATATTATTTTATCACACTGCATTATCTGTGAAATCGAATGTGAACGTTTGTTTTCGAGTGTGTTTTGTGGGAGAAAACCACACCATAGGAGTGGTGAGCGAGATAGGGGAAGAGGGAAAAGTGAGATTTGGCAACACAAAATGGCGGCGAGTCATGAGTATAATCAGCCGACAGATTCCGTGTGGGCAGGTTTTACATAAGTATGAGTCGTGATCAACCCTCCCGTATGCGAGCGCTCTTTTTCTGTCATAGTCTGTTGTCTGCTGTGCAATTTTAGTCTCATTCTCTTTGTGAAAAACAAGAGCTCAACTTAACGTTTTGGAGAATTGCTATATACAGTCCCCTCCAAACGTATTGGAGCCGCAAGGTCAATGCCTTTGTTTTTGCTATACACTGAAGACTTGAGGTCAAAAGATTTACATGAGATGACCGTTCCGAATTTCAGCTTTTATTTCCTGATATTTTTGTCTAGATTTATTAAACAATTTAGAACATATCACCTTCCATATCAGACCACCCAATTTTTATGTGAGCAAATGTATTGAAACAGAGAGCATTTAAGTCATGAAAGTAAATAACACTTAATATTTGGTAGACTGACAGGTGTTTATTGCTGTCCAGATGTGTCCTGTTAGATTGATTGGTTAAACAATAAATAGTTCTGAATATCTACTCTTGGTAAGGGATATGCTACCAAATATTAAGTGTTATTTACTTTCATTTCCTTAAATACTTGCTGTTCCAATACTTTCTCACCTACAAATTGGGTGGTCTGATACCAAAGGTGCTATGTTCTAAGTAGTTTAACACATCTAGGTGTAAATACCAGAAAATAAAAGCAGAAATTCGGAGCGCTTGTCTCGTTTTCATCTTTTCAACCCCAAATGGACCTACAAGTCCTCCTGTTCAGCTGAAGAGTCTTCCTCCTGCTCATGTCTGTGTGAGCAGTGGCAGAGCCGGCTGCTGGAGGAAACGCACTGTCCAAATAAGTTTTCTGTAAGACATGTAATGATAAAGTATAATTATTTATGCGTCTGTGGAAACTGGTTCCTGGACCGTAATCGCTTCCACCAACCCCCAAGCCCCAAACCACCAAGTCCACAGCCGATTCATCCCAAACCACTATAGTTTAGTGCCAACAAAATCATGGCTTCTGTGTGCTCTTCTGAATCTATGACAGAGGCTGTGATGTGCAAAGTGAGCATGACTGGGTTTCCCCAAATGCAGGAGAAAAAGACTGAAAATGATAAATCACTCAAAACAAAATATGTGTCAATATTTGGGCCTTCTTCCCACCGCACACTGAACAGTGCTTGCGGTGTGGATCAGCTTTGAATCACACAGATGGCGAGGATGACGGAGTTCTCACACACCCGTGCGTAGGCCTCACTCCGGCTGGAGTCGAAAATGAAGTCAACGATACGGGGAAGCGGTCCAGGTGGAGAGAAATGTAGGTCAGAATGCTCTTCTCTTTCTTTCTTCTCGTCTCATCCGAAACCCATCTCCGTTCTGTCGCGTGCAGACTCGCTCCCGAAGCACCAGACCCAGCATCAGGCTGTCAACCCATCTGAGACCTTTTACACATCCCAGTCCGCACGTCTAGGGCGAGGCGAAGAGAGCACTCGGCATGTATAATTAATGCCAGGGGTCTGCTGTGGTTCACTCACTCACCTTTAGGGGGTGAAAAACACAGAACCCCCCCCCCCCCCCCCTCCGATTCCTGATGCACCTGTCCTGAATACTAAAAATCTGATGCCGTTCATTTTTTTGTGTCCCCCTATTTCATTTTTGACTCAAAACGGTCTCAACGCGTTTTAGAAGCAGTACGACCCATCTCGAGGCAAACTAACCTTCTGGGGATCATTGCATCGGGTTGGCTATTAAATGTCTCCCTCTTTTATAAGTGCCGGGGTAATGGACTCCTCCTGAACTAAATCACTAATTTAATTCTTTTTTTGATAAGGGTGACTCAGGCTTTCATCACTTCCTGTTTTTCTCGTCGATTTACATTTTGTTAATTGATAATGCCCTTTATTTTTAGTGCTTGTGTTCGATTGGCTTTTGGCCCTGTGCACTGAGGGGGACCAACTTATGATCAACCTAATCATGTTGCAGAATTTCTTTATATATTGCGCAGGCTGCAACATTTGCACTTGTGGAGTACAGAAAACTGCTGCCTGCCTGACCTGGACACATCAGGCCCCACAGGTGTAATATATCAGCTGGCCAGGCTTCCATCAGCTGAAACAATGATTCGTTCCGTTTGAAAATCCAGACCAACTGCTCATCCAGAAATATCTGAAATAAACAAATCAATGATGCGTCTTGGCCTAAATATTAGCAGTGAACGTGTGTGGGGGCCATGCCTTTTCATAGCAGTCAGTCTTAACATAAAAGTGAGTTTATTAATATTAACTTTTATATACATTTATTAATGATCAGTATTCTGTTCCAGTCACCTGGATTGGTAATTAGCACAGTTCTTAAGCTATGTGATTGAACGAATTAGTGAAATTACACTGTTCATAGGTGGAAGAAACATATGGTAGGACTTTTACTTTCTGACCCCTAGACTTTCCACCTCTGCTGGTCGGAAATTACAGCAGTGTCTATACATAGTCCTGCCTATTTCAGGGCATTATAATGTTTGGGTGACAGCAATGTTATGTGAATGAAAGTAGTCATGTTTAGTATTATGTTGCATATCTTTTGCACGTAGTGACTTCCTGATGTCTGTGACCTATCAACATCATCAGAGTCTGGATATCTCACTTTCAGGTTGTCCTACAAGCTATATTAAAACTCTTTGCATTTGAATGGATTTCTATGGGAATTGGGAGTGGGACTAGATTCATCTGTAAATTATGCTGATACCGTATGGAACACATTTTTTGATGGGGGGGGATGTATAAACACTGCTGTCATTTTTACAGGGTGAAACCAAAATGTATAAAAAAAATTCCCTTTATTAAAATCTGGCAATGGGCAATTTAACCACGTGATTTATTTTACAGGTACTGTACAGTGGGGTGCAAAGATCTGGGCACACCTGGTTTAAACGTCTGTGACAATGAATCTGTTTGTGATCAAAAGCAAACCTGGACTCTAAATGTTAGTTAATCAGACCAATTTTTAAAACAAGAATGCTTTTTATTTTTGGTTTTTATTGTTTATAAATTATTTTAAAAGGAAAATGGCCCTGTGCAAAAGTTTGGGAACCATTTTGGATTATTCTTTGTTTAAAAGTTTAGAAAGTTTAAGAGTTTAAAGGCCCAGATGCAGGTGATTTCCTTGTTAGGGCTTCAATGAGTATAACTGCAGGAGTGAACTTTTTATTAAAGTAACTCCATGCCTTCTAAAGTATCCAACTACAGTGGCTGTTCTGTCTGGTGTTAACAACCATGGGTTCCTTTAAACAGTTGTCCAAGGATTTCAGAATGAAGATGGTTTATTTCCACCAAGAAGGAGGCTACAAAAACTCTCAATGTTTCAAACTACCTATTTCCACTCTCAGAAGCATTACTAGAAAATGGGAGATTAATGGAGCAGTTGAAGTGGAAGGCTGGAAGTTTAAAGATAATGATGGACCTGAGACCTGGTGATAAATGCTCAGAAGAACACACGCATCACTGCAAAAGAGCTGCAAAGAGTGGCAAACACAGTTCAACAATACAACATACTTTAAACAACAGAGACCTACATGGCAGACCTTGACACAAAATTAAGCATCTGAAGTATGCAAAAGAAAACATTGTTCCAGAAGGCTTCAGGCTTCTCAATGTGCTTTAGACTGACAAAACCAAAAAAAAACAAAATTTTTGGCCACCACCAAAGGTTTGTTTGGAGAAAAAAGGGTGAATCCTTTGTAGAGAACACCTTGCCAACTTGAATATTATTGGAAATCTGTGGAGAGATCTCAAACATGCACATGCAAGGTGGCCGAAGAGTATTTCTGAGCTAGAGGCGTTCTGCCAGGAAGAAGGTGGAAAAATTCCAAAAGCGAGAATTGAAAGGCTCTTAGCTGGCTACAGGAAGCATTTACAAGCTGTTTGTTGCCAGAGGAGTTACTAACTGACAGGGTTCCCAAACTCTTGCACAGGGCCTTTTTTTTTTTTTTTTTTTAAACTAAGAAATTAAAATAAAAAGTAATCTTGCTTTAAAATCTGAAGAAATGTGTAATTTTTAACGTTGTACCATTTAGAGGTCAGGTTCGTTTCTGTTCACTTGGATATGTTTGCACACTACTGTATATGGCCAAAAGACTTCACACTAAGCACACACGTAATCGCAAACAGATTTTTTTGCTGGATTTTCATAGCCAGTGCCTACCATGCCTACCCTTACCGTAGCTATATCCGTTAGAGGACGCTTTGCTCTCTGCAGGGTGGATAAAATGCAGCGAAGAACGAATAAATGGTAAATTAATACATTGGTGCTCAGACTATCTTTGTGAATATATGCTGCTTGAGCAACTTTCTAGAGCAGCAATGCAACGGTCAGCAACTCGTTCGGTGGCGTAAATTCTTCCCACGGTTGAAGGGCTCGAGCGCCACGAGCCCACGTTCCATCGACTGGTCCGTCACTGTGCAACTGTAATTATTGGCAGTAGCCTAGAATGGTGCGAGGCCTCACGTCACTGGGACGGTGGTTAAAGTAAGAATAAGCCGCACGCGTGCATACGCAAATACATTTATTCATTAATAAATAAATATAGCCCTTCAGAATAGCGGAAATAAGTCGTGTATATAAGTACAATAAAACATCAAGTCACCCTAGATTTTTAACTTTAGGGTTCTTTTTTAAATTAAAAAAAATATATATGTAGCAATTCATTGTCGACGGTTTTGTTGACATTAAATAATCCAAATAATTGTTCACCTCCAAATAGGCCTAATCCGATGGAGATTTATTCATGTATTCATTTATTTACTCACACGGATTAGTTGTAGTGCACCGAATGTATATGCGCTTAATTGGTTTCTACCATTACAAAAGGGATGAAGGGGATCCTGTCGGGTTAGTTCGTGTTCATATTCCCAGGCTCTCGGGGCAGCTATGCTCACGTTTCAGGAAACATTTTTTTTTTTAATACAGGCTTCTTCGGTCCTCACGTGACACCCCGGCGAACTGAATGAAGAATAGGTAACTGCAGCGCGTGAGTGGTGCGCATTTGCTGCAGAGTCCGAATGTTTCACGTCGAAGCACGTGCTTGTGGTTTTGTCCGAGAACCCAGTTGACGTGCGAAAAAGCGCAGTTTACAAATCTTACAATTCTGTCGCTTGAATTTACTGAATGTTAGAAATATGTATAGCCTGTGCCTATACGTTACAACAAGGCGAAAGCCCAAAAAAACGCAGCCCTTCACTTTTCGATGTTTTCTTATCACATTATTCTTAGTGTGCAGCTAAGGTACATAATATAATACGCTGGCAATACTACTGGCGAAATGTATGATAGGTACTGCGTTATTTGATAGGAATGTGTCTGGTGGGAGGTGGGACAGATATGGGGATGGAAAACGGGTGCATTTAAATGAGGAACCAATGCAAATCACTGCAATCGCACCACAGAGGAAGAAAGCAGCCGCAGCCCTGCCTACCGTCGTTCACACAGACGTAGAACCACGGGACAACAAAGAGGGGGTCCAGGTCTGCGCTCTCCATTAACGCCACAATAACCTAGCCCGGCAGTGCTGAAATTTATCACTGAAGTAGGAAGACCATCCTGGGAAATTGAAGATTGACGGGATTTGATACAGATACCAATTAAGGTAAGCGTCCCAAAAGCATTCATCGGTAGAACCAAACGCAGCCAAGCCCACTCTTCAACGAAGAACGATGGATGCCTAAAGGTGTTAGCGATAGATATATTATAGGTTTGTTTAATCTCCCTCACCTGCATGTGATTTCGCTGAATTTTGTTGGATGATGTGTCATATCTGTGTTTGTTTTGTACTGCCTTTATCGTTTATTTAGAAAGTTTTGGAAAAAACGAAACAAAACAAAACCAAAAAAAATATGTCTTAGAAATGACTGATATCTGTGCACTAATGTGGTTTTAATTCAGTAATCGACCAGGCGAACATAACATGTAGCCTAAATGGGGGTGTGTATGCTAACGTTACATTGTGCTAGGTAACCGTGCTTCGTTTGACTGCAAATGTGTGTGAAAATTGCAGCTTGATAAACATGAGTCGTGATAGTGTGGTTTTACAAACACCATGCATGATACAATATTTATCTTTAATTGGCAAGTTGTTTTAGACCTCTTACCGTGCTGTAAATGTATTTATCTGCAGAACATTGATCATGAGTCGTGAAATATTGTTAGTACTTAATGTCTGCTTTTGCTGTTCCCGAACATTTCTTGTCGGATATCCTGAAACGGTACACGCCCATTTGTTTGCCCTTTGTCTTTTTTTTTTTTTTTTTTTTTAAGAGTCTTACATCTGTGTGTCGTCCTTGGGGAAAGACATGGAGTTGGAACATTTTGACGAGCGGGACAAAGCGCAGAGGTACAACCGCGGTAGCTCACGGGCGAACGGGCTGCCCAGTCCAACGCACAGCGCCCACTGCAGTCTCTACCGAACCAGGACCCTCCAGGCGCTGAGCTCGGAGAAGAAGGCGAAGAAGGTCCGGTTCTATCGCAACGGAGACCGCTACTTCAAGGGGATTGTATATGCCATCTCCCAGGATAGGTTCAGGTCTTTCGAGGCTTTACTCGCCGACCTCACCCGCGCTCTGTCTGACAACGTCAACCTGCCACAGGGGGTCCGCATCATCTACAGCATCGATGGCTCCAAGCTCACTGGCTTGGATCAACTGGTGGAAGGTAAGATAACCGTTGTTACCGCAGCCTTTTGAGATGTATGTATCAATACGCTGAGAATTAGAAGTAAGTACATTCGTGATATGAACCCCTTGTAAACGGTGAACATTTGCTTCTGAAAATGTTTTGCTGTCATTGGACAATAAAAGGATAGAAGAGCATTGACAGTTTTCCTGTAAATAACTTTTACCGTTAAGAGCTGCATCTCTTGCAAGTTTATTTTAACTTGCACGCACATTAGGCTTCAATTGCAGATTTGTTGACAGTTGTTTAATTTACAATAGCTTGATCATATCGGTGAATATGGGCTGACTGACACGCCTCAGAATCCTCTTATCCTATTTGCCCAGTCTCAGCGAAGGACAGCTGAAAGATACAATGCCAATGGTGGCTAAACAAGAATATGCTCAAACTTGAAACTGCTCGGTACCTCCTACACACAATGAGTAATTAACAGCCAGTACGCCTACTCCACCGGCTCACTTGGCGTCCTCGCCGGTGCAAACCCTTGAACGGAGAAGCGGCGGAAATGATGTGATTTATTTGAAGAGTTAAGAGTCGTGTCGGGAGCCGAAATTGTAGTCGTAGCGTTTCTACAACCAGTCAGGCTCGGAGAGGCATATGCAGCACGAGAGCTGGATCCACTTCGCATAACGGCTATCAATAATTTAAAGTTCGAATATGGAGCAATTCTTACATCTGTACGTTTGCGTTAGCATGCTGACAGCCGACTAATAGCAAAGACTGTGCCTTGGGCCTTTTACTGCCTATAAGCATACTCTTTCATTGAGGTCTAGTTTTTAGGGCTACAGCTGTGTGATCTTTCCTAAACCATTCAGATTTGCGCACCTGCCCGAATTGGCACATACTACAACATGCTTGGATTCTAACATGGCTATGTTGTAAAGTAGGCATACAATGTTTAAAAACTGTCCATGGATTAAACCTATTGAAAATAGGGCAGTTCACCAACAAAGGAATTAACCTCCTAGTTTTTGTCAGCACTTATCAATCCAATTATAAACCTCTTTCTCAAGTGCTGACTTCAAATCAGCTGTGAAAATTAGGTCCATAGTCGACCTCTGATTAATTATTTGTTCCTTATTTTTTATAGTAATGACATAATGTGATGATGCCACCTGTCACAATTTTTGTTCAAACAGAATGTTGATCCCACGTAACTAATACAGAGGGGGATTTTACTACCCCACTTATAAGTCATATATTTGATCGACGCTTTTGTTACCATTTCACTGGATGGTCAAATATAGGGGTGGACTGTAGCATAGTGTTTAAGGTACATGACCTGCAAGGTCGGTGGTTCGATCCCCGCTGTGGCAACAGTAAGATCCGCACAGCCGTTGGGCCCTTGAGCAAGGCCCTTAACCCTGCATTGCTCCTGGATCTTTGGGCAGGCATAACCATCAGTTCTGTGCACACACAACTGTGGCATGGATGTCGTCTCAATGTTCCAAATATGCTGAATATGCTGAGGTGTATCCATCTCTAAAGCCCTGGTTTTCTGAGCATTTCTCCTTATCTCATTTAGCCATTTTCAAGGTTCTGCAGACCTACATACAAAGCTGGTGTAGCCTCTGTTTAGTATTCCCCTCAAACACATTACTTGTTATTTTGCAAAGTCAGTTCCTGGATGAGCTACTCACCATTTTAAGTGTCAGTTGAGGTTCCACCATGTTTGGTGGTTCACAATGCATTTAATACCACTGGGCCAACTCCTAGTATTTTCTGAAATACTCGTTGAACACTTGTTTTGTATATGATATTTATGGTTTCAAGATTTTCTGGTGGAATATGTGGGATTTAAAAGGGGCAACTTGTCCTGCAAACTTCTGATTGAAACCTTTTCTAGAAGCAAGGCATGAGTTTGTTCTGTTGCTTATTGACCCAACCTCAAAAGGAAACTAAAGCAGACCCCCAGCAATTATTGCATGCCTTTCAAAATCGGGTCTTGGCTGAATTGCATAGTCCTCAGCATTTTGTTACTGCTTGTTGTGTAATGGTGTTCTGCTTTAAGTAGGTTTGTGTGTGTGTGATGCTCTAAGTTTGATTCTTTGAAATGTTGTTGTCACGAGTGGGGTTTTCCCCCTACTTTCCCAGCGCTGTTATATTTAGCCCAATCAAAAAAATTTGATATCCCATCTCCAGAAATGTACTCAAGTTCATGCTTTCAGAGTGGTGGCAGCACATACCTCCGTGCTCACGCAGGGTTGCCGATGCTGCACGTACATGAACAGAATGGGCACGTTCCTCTGGGATGCACAGTTCTGATCACTCTCCCTTCCGCATCCCAAAGCAGAGGAAAGGCTGGCCAGTGTGTGCACCAAGCAGGCTGTGTTTGCTTATGGATCAGTCTGTAAGGCTGCTGGTTGGGACTGTGGTGGCTTGCATTCACGATGATGTAGGCTGGGTGTTCGTCACACATTCTGTGGTTTTTGCCTTTTTTTTTTGTGACTTCACATTTTTACTTCTATTAGTTGTATTGCTTCCTGTGATTTTCAGCAGTTGTGGATGATAACTGAACCTTCACGTAGCCTACAAGTGTTAGGCCTATTTGCAGAGGCGTACTCATTTTCAACAACTGTGCCGTGACCGCTCCGCGACTTTAGCCGGTGTTTAGACGGTGTCCCCGTCCCCCTCTCCCCGCAGGAGAGAGCTACGTGTGCGGCTCCGTGGAGGCCTTCAAGAAGCTGGACTACACCAAGAACGTCAACCCCAACTGGTCGGTGAACGTGAAGACCCTGGCCGCCGCCGCCGCCCGGGGCCCGCCCTCCCTCGGCAGCGCCAAGGCGGGCCCCGCGGAGACCCGCGAGACCAAGGACTTCATCCGGCCCAAGCTGGTGACCATCATCCGCAGCGGCGTGAAGCCGCGCAAGGCCGTGCGCGTGCTGCTCAACAAGAAGACGGCCCACTCCTTCGAGCAGGTGCTCACCGACATCACCGACGCCATCAAGCTCGACTCCGGCGTCGTCAAGAGGCTCTACACCGTCGATGGGAAGCAGGTGAGGGTGGGGGCACACCTGCGTCATGTCCGGAAGGGGTAGGAGCTTGCCAAGTTCCCATCCTTCTTTTTTTGCGGTCTGTGTTTTGCTGGGTTTTTTGTTTCATACTTTTGCTGTAGTCATCATTTCTTCCTAAGAGGATGTCTGATGTGTCGTGACATGAACGGGAATACTGTCTGTTTGCAGAAAAATCATTGTGTGAAATTCTCATGGACAGTGTCGTACGTCTGAATCGTTGTGTTGTCGGAGGAATGATCGTGACGATTATATTAATCATTTCAAAATTGGTCCCTGCGGCCAATTTACTGGATCATAATTCGTTAGGTGGGTTGAGGTTTAACTGGTTTGAGTGGCTGGCTGTTGCCTGCGTATGAGAAAATTAGACTGCTGATTGATCAAATGGCAGCAGTTGTGAAAATGTGTGAATAGGATTGAAATTGCTCTGAATGATTCCAGGCCAATTTCGTCCCGCTGGGTGTAACATTGACGGCACGTTCACAAATTCTCAGCACGTACTGCATTATCAAACCCCCCTTTCAGTGTCTGATCTGTAATATGGCTATATCAATATTGAACAAGCATGGATCAGCTGCTCCCAGAATACAAATGATATACTTTCCCTGACGCGGAGGTCGAGAGGTCGCTCATCCCTTTTGTTAAAGTGGTGTCATTTTCTCATAATCCTATAATGGCCTTGACACATTATCCACCAATTAAATAGACATGAGTCACGGCCCAATTAGCAATCACACAGTTAATGTTTGACTTTTTTTGCGTAGCCGATTGCAGGCCCGATGTGTGTCAGAATTTGCAGTCCCCCTTTCTCCCATCCAGCTGCTGGACTCTGAAGTGTGAAACACGAGAGAATTTCCAGCGTGACGTGTTTTTGTAAACGTTTTCATCGAAGGGGAAATATCGCTGTGGTCTGCGGTGGCATTGTCCCGTTAAACTGCTGCAGTTCTGAGTGCAGCGATGTGCCACACAATCCAGAATTAAAATGAAAAACTGTGGTCATGCTAGCTGTAGCCAGGAGTACCACAGGGACTTCCAAGCTGACATTACAGCACAAATACACCCAAGGGCACCCAGTGTGTTAAAGTACTGTCGCTTCAGATGTTGTCTGCACTCCCTGGATCAATGTCACGTGCCTCTCTCAGTCATCAGCTAATTCACCGTTAATAGAAGTTTGCCGAATATAGGAAGACGTGCCCTTTCAATGATATTGTTACACAAGTGGTACTGTGTGTCGGATGATGCAAGAAAAAGACCACGGATGATGCATGATGGTATTGCTCCATTCTTCACCTGTTTGTCAAACGCGGCAGTTATAACTATGAAGTTCATTTTCTCATTTTCATCATTTACTCATTTTCAAACGGCAGCAAAATCAATATCTTGCCGGTGAAAATGGGCGTTTTGCACCCCTTGACTTGCATGAGCGAGACTAGACTTGTTTATTCATTCGACTGTCCTGCCCCCCACTCCCATGAGGAAGAGTGAGGAGGAGGATGAGGAGGAGGGGGGGGTTGTCCTCCAGCGTCTGTGTGTCTACGTGTATCGCTGCTACAGACGGAAGCCTTAAATAGAAGCAGGTTTCTCTCTCATCGTTCCTCCCACCTCTCTCAGCTCCCTTTCGCAGCTAACCTGCGTTCCTCCCCCGCGCCTGGCTCCGAGCCCGCGGGCACGCCGGCGTCTGGAACACCGCGGGGAGGCAGAGTGAAAACGCTGCCAGAGTACACCGTGCAGTCAAAACTGATTTGTTTGCCTCTGTTTCTCTGAGGTGATCCTCCATGAAATCTGGTGATCCAACACCTTGTTCTTCTCTTGCTGCACGCCGCACGCAACGCCAGGTTTCTGTCTGCGATGTTCTTTGCTCTTTATACACAAAGGTGTCTCTAAACTTGTGTTGTTCAGAGCTCATTCTGGTGCAGCTTGATGGGGTCACACGTAGTGCAGTGTCAAGCTCAATGTGTCACTCCCTCAACTTACTGTCTAGCTGCTTTGTTTTGTGTTAAACTCTCAAGCCGTCATTTGCATTAAATAAATATTATTTTCTTTCTCCTGACCATTTTAAATACTTATTTTCACTTTACCTGAGCCGTGGGTTTATTAGCAGTTTCAGTTTGTTTCATATTTTAACCGGTTTGCTATCGATATGAACTTTCACATCATCAGTTTTATGTATTTTTTGTACTTGGTACTTTTGTACCGGTTGTCTAACCATATACTTGTAAGGATGTGTGAAATATTGAAGGCTAATTGCATGATTACCCTGCTAGTCGATTGGACGTGTTGGTTCACTCCACTCTCCAGGATGGTTGAGGCCTGTCCTCCTCTTCTTTCAGCTGAACATGATGAACCATCAGCTCCATTCCCACATCTTCTCATGCGCTTTCAGCTTTTTCTCTGCTGGAGAACAGATTGTGTACCTCCTGCACCAGATTCCCTGAAACCGCCCCAATCCTGCATCTGCTCAGAAAATCTGTTGTCAGTCAGTCTTTCACCCAAGTTTCACCCAAATGTATCGATGCCCAAACAGCCTTATAATTCCAGCTTTTCTCTTTCACTGGTTTTCTCTGATCAGCCCCTTGCAAGGAAATTTATTTTTCCATGTAGAGAGTTTTTTTTGTGCCATTTTTTCCGTTTCGTTGTTTGTGTCGAGGACAAGTCTGATATTTCTAGAATTAGACTACATATGCCAGTCATGTACAACACTGACTTATTTGAGAGAGTTTTGCTTGAAATTTTGGTGTAGCTCGGATGTACTTTTCATTACGGGTATTTAGCAGACCTGAACGATTCGTGCAGATTTGCATTTTTAATATCTTGTTTATTCACCTGGATACTAAAACCATTTAGCTTAAGTGCAACAGGAGTGGCCAACCTGACTGAAACCTGCGACTCTTAGGCTCCAAGCCCAGTGCCTTACCCATTACCGTCTGGTGCCACCCTCACATTTATCTGAATCGGTATTGCAGTATGGTTTTTTAGTGTCTGACTCATTTGTTTTGTAGGGTAAGGAGCACTCAGGACATCATCCCTGTCCCCAGCAGAGTGCCTGGGCCATCCTGCCAGCTCTCCCTCTCTCTCACTCCTCCCCTGCATGCTGTAGTGTGGAGAAGGGCAGCCGCGTTCTCATTGGCTGTGCTCTACAGGGCGTACAGTGAGGTAGCAGGGCATCGCTGTCCTTTCACATCTCTCCGCTCTTCCCTGTTCCTCGCCAGGTGCTGCCCCGACACGGGACGCGTCTCCAAATACTCCACCCCCTCCCCTACCTCAGCTCCCCCCTAATTCTAACCATCTGGCAGAATCCATCTGCCTGTCCTTCAGTGTCCCATCAGCCCAGCGGCACTTTACCTGTGCTGGAGACGCCTCCCCGAAATCACGCTCCCATGAGAGAGAGAGCAGTGTTAGGGTTGCGTTTGAAGTTGTGTTAGTTATATACCTGGCAGATATGTGCCAGATGATCAGGGGTGGATCTGCAGGTAGATCATTTATAAATCAGCCTGTCCTTTGCTGAAGCATTTCTTGCTCAAAGGAAAGGTTTGGGAGTTCCTAACTTCTACTTCAGTCTCCTAGAAGGAACATTTAAGGGAATGTCCTTAAAGATGGTGGAGCTTGATCGATTTCCGGGTCGGCAGCAAGGAAAGGAGAAAAGAGGGAAAAAATAAAGGATTGGAATGAGCCCTGAGCCTGAACAGAGAGGTGTTGCTTCATCCTCCATTGAAGTTTTAACAGGAGCTGGTGTTAGGTGAGGTGAGTATCAGTGGTATCGGGAAAGTGCTGTGAATGAATGATGAGAACTTGCATTACGTTGCGTTTTTGCAGACTCTTTTCCAGATAGGCTCACAATGTAGGAGCACATTCACTTGATTAATTTGGGCGATGGTGTCAGACCTGGCATACACTCCCAGACAAGTGTGTGTAATTGCAGCATAACTGAAGCCCTAATGCAAATTATCCAAGAGTTATGAATCATGAATATAAACGCGTGCCATCTGTAACCAGCCCCCAGAAGGAATGTAAAACCATAAAAATCCTGCTTGGGGGAGGGGAGGGGAGGGTGACGGTGACGGTGACCTTTCCACAAAGGCCAGCGAGCCGTGGTGTTTTAGAGAGTCCGGGTCTTCTGTCACGCTCGGACTGGCACGTCCTTGGCCTTGTGCCAGCGAGGGAGAGGAGTCGGGGCCGAAGAGGGCAGAGTCTCCGCACAAGTCTGTCGTCCGCTTAAGCTGATACCAGCCCAACGCAGGGCGCTCCCACACACCTTCCTCTTGCCTGGTCTTTGCCTGGGACTTGCTTAATTAATGTCTTCTTCTCTCTGTACATATTCCCTTTACTCCAAGAGGAATGAGGCAGTGCAATCAACCACATCAGATGAAAACCATTTAAGAAAAAAAATTAGAAATGAATTGAAAAGTGGGTTTCTGGAACTGGTCCAGTGCGTGGATCCCCTCGGCGCTGCCCTGCGCCATTAGCCGGGGAATGAGGGCGGTGGGAGACCGGCTCCGATTCCTGTTCACTTCCTCATTCAGCAGAAGACTTTCACACCACTGCAGGTGCCATTGGAAACCAGCGCTTTCAACCTCTTCTGGTCGAGTTAATCCCACCCTGGTTCTAAGGTATCCAGGTGCCCCCACCATCAGTTTAAAAGGGTTCTATTAAAAAACAAAAAAATGGCGAAATTGTATTCCCAAATCTATATGTAGTCATGATGACATATCAAGTCTAGCCTACAGTACCTTAGAGGACCAACCCCCTGTGGGAAAACCCAGGGTTTAAACGAGGGATCATCAAAGACCTGCTGGTCTTCCACCCTCCTTTTTCCTGGGAATCGGGTGTGGAGACGGTTTGCGCACATTGTTGAGTTAATTACCCAGGTGAACGGGGCTAGATTTGCATTTGAGGGCCAGGTTTAATGACTTAATGATCCCTGGGTTAAGCCAGCGAACCCCCGCAGACGGCCATATGGTGTCGTACACTTGTGACACCTGATATCCACCCCGCTGGAGCGGGACCGTCTGTGTCTATAAATAAATACCTGTTCTGTGTTTTTACAGATCGCCGTCCTGTTGAGCCCCAGGCAGGCTCATGCAGCGTTTCACACTAATTAATGCAGATTTCCATCCGAGCATCTATGCGCCTTATCATGGCGATTCATTAAAATGCGAACTGTTGTACAATTTAATTACAAATTTAATGATTTAAGTGCA
Source organism: Conger conger (assembly GCF_963514075.1). Classification (NCBI taxonomy): domain Eukaryota; kingdom Metazoa; phylum Chordata; class Actinopteri; order Anguilliformes; family Congridae; genus Conger; species Conger conger. The sequence goes on from NC_083772.1 coordinate 8,966,456, forward strand.
AAGTGAGTGGTCGGGAAGCAAGAGGCTTGTGCCATAATAACATTCTGAAAGCACTTTCTTATATAAAAAAAAAAAAAAAGATGGCATTTTTTATTACACTTAAACATGCATGTATTGCATGTTTCAGTCTGTTTTGTTACTTTAACTTGTTGGGTTGTCCGGGTGGGTGTGAATGTTGTGTGTAAAGATGACTGTGTGTCAGTGACTGGAACACGGGAACATTCGGGGGAGGTGAACCTGAAGATGGGCCTGAAGAATTCAGTTCATTCAGTTTCATTTCACTTCTTCACCTGCTTACTATTTATAGGCCGTCTCCCCTTCTTAAACACGTGCCATTTTCAAAGAAAATGGGAATTCTTTCCCGCTCACTCCCCTCCCCTCTTCTTTTTTCTTTTTTTCTCGGCCAGTTTCTATGGCAACGTGGTTGCCGGAGCGCTGGTTGCCTAGCAACAGCCTCTGCAGTAGAGCTGTGCAGCGGTGATGTCACTCAGGTTTGTAGTGAGGGGAGATGGTCTACAGGAGGGCCCTTGCTCTTGTCACTGGGAAGTTGCTCAGGGCCCGGGCTTGGCCCAGATTGGCCCAGATTGGCCCGGGCTTGGCCTGGGCTTGGCCCGGGCTGCCATTATCCAGTAAGCTTTTAGAGGATGCACCCACAGCCTGGATGCAGATGTCACTTTACATTAATGGCGTTTGGCAGACGCTCTTATCCAGAGCGATGTACAGTTGATTAGACTAAGCAGTAGACAGTCCTCCCCTGGAGCAATGCCGGGTTAAGGGCCTTGCTCAAGGGCCCAACGGCTGTGCAGATCTTATTGTAGCTACACCAGGGATTGAACCACCGACCTTGCGGGTCCCAGTCATTTACCTTAACCACTACGCTACAGGCCGCCCTTGCTTCATCCAAAATGACTGGACTACTATACTTACGATTGAGTTCTTGAATTCTTGAATTCTGAAAAGCGCCATAGAAATTGAATTGAACTCAGGCAGTGTGTATGTTTTGAGTCGCTGTAGAGATTGACACTATCGAGTCATTTACTGCAGGGGTACTCTGTATGTGCGAATTGGCAGGTTTGTCATTCACGCTGTCACGGGTCGATATCACTATGTCTTGGGGGCGACATGGCTCAGGCAGTAAGAGCAGTCGTCTGGCAGTCGGAGGGTTGCCGGTTCGATCCCCCGCCCGGGCTGTGTCGAAGTGTCCCTGAGCAAGACACCTAACCCCTAAAATGCTCCTGACGAGCTGGTCGGCGCCTTGCATGGCAGCCAATTGCCGTCGGTGTGTGAGTGTGTGTATAAATGGGTGAATGAGAAGCATGGATAAAGGCGCTATATAAAGGCCTACCATTTACCATTTACCATTTGTTTAGTGCCTGTATTCAGGCTGTGCTGCAACGTGACTTTGGAAAGTGTTTTGCCCGTGCCCGCCGGATGACTCTTCGTCCCGGACACGTAGCTCTCGGCGTTGGCGGGCGTCTGAGCGCTGGCTTCGCTTGCGGTCGCGGTGTGACTCCGTATGCCCTCGGACTCTGAACCGCGTCCGGCTGGCACAGGACCGCGCCGTTCACGGTCGTTTTACCGGCCGTTTAGTGAGCTCGCCAAACCGCCCTCGCCCCCGAGTGGGCAAGCAATCGGGTGTGCGTTTTCAGGGGCAGTTAAAAATAATAAATTGTAATCTGGGGTTAAATCTGCTCCAGCCATGTTTGCAGCCCGAAACTGTGTTCGTGAAACTGTGTTAGTGCTTCAGGCTCTCTGGGCCAGTCTCTTGGAAAAGAGAATTTTCAGGTGGTTCAGAATATTCAACTCGATCACCTGGTAAAAGAAAGGACAAACAAAATGAATAAACACAGCTACCGTTTTTCTTTTACTTGATGTTGTTCCTCTGTTAGACCGAGATTTATTGTCAGTGAATTGGGCCTTGATTGGCTGCCATGGTGTTGTGAGGTGGCAGGTTGGGCCTGACCTGTGATCGTGGGGCTGCTGGGTGCTGGCGGTAAGTCACTGCGCTGTGTGTGCGCGTGGAGTCACAGTGCTGAGTCACTGCACTGTGTGTGTGGAGTCACAGTGCTGAGTCACTGCGCTGTGTGTGTGTGGAGTCACAGTGCTGAGTCACTGCGCTGTGTGTGCGCGTGGAGTCACAGTGCTGAGTCACTGCACTGTGTGTGTGGAGTCACAGTGCTGAGTCACTGCGCTGTGTGTGTGGAGTCACAGTGCTGAGTCACTGCACTGTGTGTGCGGAGTCACATGAGTAGAGTCGCCGTGGCGACCGGGCGGAGCAGCCTGTGGAGCCAGGGCACTTTAGAGCTGATGGGCTTGAGTGGCTGTAAACGCCACTCTCTCACGATGGAGTGCCCCGTCCCTCTCACCTCCTCTTGCTCTGTGTTTTACTCCCTCCCTCTCTTTTTCTTGTGCGCTCTCTCACTCTTGCTCTGTCTTTCTCCCGCTCTTTCACCATCTCATTTTCTCTCTTTCTCTTGCGCCCTTGCTGTCTTTCTTGCTGTCCGTTGCTCTTTCTCGCACTCTCCCGCTTTCCCTCATTCTCTCTCTCTCACACGCCTCTCTATCCCACTCCCACTATCTCTCACCGTCTCATTCTCTTTATCCCTCTCTCTCTCTCTCTCTCTCCCTCCCTTTCACACTCTCTCGCTCTCCTCATTCTTTCTGTGTCTCTGTCCTGAGCTGTGCTGCTCTGGGGCATCAGTCTGTCACACTGAGGAGAGGGAGAGCGGATACGCTCAGCTCTCCTGCACGGCTGAGTGAACCGAGGTCTTGCCCACGGGGGCTTCCCATCCCCCGCTGTGCCAGAGCCGCCTCGGTAATCATTTAATAAACACCAGAACCTTCCATCTGGTGAGTGAGGTACCTTGAATCAGGCCTCACTGTTCAGCTGCGTTCCTGTATCCGCCGGTATTCTGCACCACTGGGGGAGCGAAGAAGGCTTGGCTCTTTTACTGAATTTAGAGGAGGTTATTTTAGCTGTAATCGTGTTTGTATAACTGCGTTTAATCAATGCAATTATTTCAATATTTCTGAAATGATATCAGTTTGATAAATGCTTTTTGCACTCCCCTCTGGTACCCATCTGGGTACCATTTAGATGAGATCTTGTTTGAAAATCTTTGAGATCTTGGCCACCAAATTCTCCACCAAACGGTTCATCTTCAAAGTCAAAGCCAGCCGTTACGGATCAATTCTGCATGGAACATTGCCGGCACCTGATTGGTTAGAGAACACGTTATGCAAATGCAATGGACATATCTACTCCAGTCGAAGGAGCGACGCTGAAACAGTGAGAGCAGTTACTCTTGAATGATCCTGGTACAGCTGAGTACAGTGAGAGCAGTTACTCTTGAATGATCCTGGTATAGCTGAGTACAGTGGGTCAGCTTCCTCTACAGCTTACACTCTAGCCCCCTATACTGTACCGTCCTGCTCAGCTGGGGATGTCTGCTTTTCAATCCATTTGTACAGGCTTGGCTTTTGGTTCCGACTGGACAATATGTTGTCTGAGTACCTGAATTCAAAAAAGGTCATTGTTCGGTCGTAATAAATTCACGTCTCAACCGCCCCTGGTTTGTGATCCGTTCAGAGAGCTACCGGTCATCGATGGCAGTCGCAACCACAACCGCCACCCCCGCCCAGTACTGAACTGGTTCAAGCGACTCCCTACTTCCACGATTAAGATTCCAGCTGTACGCGTTGTCCGGTTTTGACTAATTGTAAACCTGACGGCCCTAGCTCAGCATGCGGTGCTGTTGCTCTCCTGGTAGCGCTCGAGCTGCCCTGTTTGACAGACTACAGATGGCGCTACGCGGGCCTAGCCCGTTATCATCTCTGTGACCTTGACTGGCCCGTTTGTCGGGGGACACAGTCCTGGGCTGTCCCGCGTGATCAATCTCCATTTCCTAACCGCAGATCACCCGGAAGGCACATTAGTGTCACAGGGGCCCTGATGCATTTCTGATCCGCTGATCCGTTCTCCCACACCCCCTCCCCCCTCTTGGCACGAGGCTGTCGTTTGACTTTCATCAATTAATGTTTTTGTCGTTTTTAATCTTCTCTACCTTTGGTAACCGGCTGAGGAATGTGCCTCGGCTCTGCCAGGCGATGCGGACTCCACACATCATTCCCTGACATAACAATGGCTCATCCCCACAGCAATAAGTCGGCTTTAGTATCTTAGTTCACTGGAAACTAAGACGTTGTCCTAAGCCGCATACAGCCCTACTTAATGTCTTAATAAAAAGGCCGCGTGTGTTTCGGAGAGAAGTTCAGTGCGGTCGCTGTGCGTGTGCGTGGGTGTGCCTTCCTCCACTCGCTCTGTAATTACGGCCTTCGTTTTGCCTCAATCACTCTGAAGTCTCCCTTCCCATCTCCTAATGAACCCACTTAGCGCCTAGCACAACACAGCCTGTGGCAGTGTGGGGCTAGCGCTGGTACGCTAATTGCTGTTTACCTCCCTCCCTGCCTTTCAGGGCAGGCCTGTGCTTTCAGAGAGAACCCAACTGACACTTAGAGGGGCTGTTACCCCGCCCCCCTCCTGCTGTTACCCCTGCCACTGTTACCCCCTCTGCTGTTACCCAAGCCCCTTTCATCTGTGACATTTGTTTTCCCCCTGAATGTGAATAATTAGACTTTGCTGCCACTGTAATGTGCGCTTGTATCTGATGCACAGAGAAGCTGGGCTGCCGTCGCTGGTGAGACGGGCGTTAATGTCTGAGTCCTCGGCCTGGTTGCACACTGCCGGCTCATTTCCTGCACGAGGTGGAGCAGGGAGGAAACTCTCCTCCTTTGAGAAAGGTCTGCGCTGTCTCGGGAGTGACATTATGAGGTTTGGAGGAAGATCTGTTCAGTCATAAAATGGCTAAAGGCTTTATTTTTTATTTTTTATAATTTACTAAAGTATAAATAAAGTGGGCGCCGAATGCATGACTCACCATTTATGCCCACTCTACAGGGCATTAAGATTTACTCAGGATGAATTGCTTATTGTAGGCTGTTTTCTGCTCAGCCCATCACCCTAGTGCTGTCTGTGTACATATTTTGTATCGATTCTGTTCCCGGGCTGATGTAGGCTTCCCACAAACACTCTGGGCCGGGCACAGTGCTGCCGAGGGCAGGGCAGCTTGCGGTGAGGAGTGTATTTGTGAATGGGTTGTAATGGGGAACAGAGAGAGGTCCTAGTCTTCACTGCTCCGCTCATCTCCGGGTTGAGTTCTCCGGTTCTGGTGGTTAGTGGGCCCGGGAGGGGGGGAGGGGGGCAGTGAGAAATGGATGGAGCAGGAAGTGGGAGGGAGGTGGGAGTAGCTTGTGGGAGTAGCTTGTGGGAGTGGCTTGTGGGAGTGGCTTGTGGGAGTGGCTTGTGGGAGTGGCTTGTGGGAGTAGCTTGTGGGAGTAGCTTGTGGGAGAGATGTGGAAGAAGGGATGGTGTGTAGATGTTCATCGGGAGGGAGGCTGTGAGGAAGAGAGGGAACGAGGGATGAACTGCGTACACAGAGTGAAGGAAAGAGGAAAGCAAAAACGGAAAGCTTGCTTATCAAGGTTTACACCGTCTAATTCACATGGTGGGAGTGGTAGTTACTCGCCGCTACCCTCTGCCCCTGCCTGTCTGATCTGTGCATGCGGAGTCATTAACTCCCCGTTTCAGCTACACTCACATGGCCAGTGAGTGAAGTCCTGCTTCCTGCTTCTTATAAACCTTTTCTTTCAGATGCACACCCTGATGTCCTCCGCTCTTCTCCAAATCCGAGGTTAGACCGTGTTCTTACATCCGTGTTCCTGCAGGCCTGCTGTGCCCTGCAGAGCTTTCAGTGCATACCTGTGACCTGTGCCTGTCAACATAGATCATTCTCTAACAGCCAAATGCCATTTTATGTATATCATGGCAGTGCCCTCCACGAGCAAACCTACAGCTTCCTGTGTTGTGAGCCCAGTTCCCTCACGGTTCTGCTACACTGCCGTCTACGGCACAGCGTCCCAGACCCGAGTCTGCCTTTTCCTGACTCAGCGTTACGACGGGGTGGCTTTTGGCCCATGCAGTGACTCATTTGGGGACTCTAGAGTTTCGCCGCCTGGCTCCACTTCCTGCAAAGCGTACTTATGCAACCTGATAAATGTCATTGTGTGACCTGGATACATTCAGTTGATGTTGCAGCCTTGAAGTTATGTAACGGGCTGAACTGAGCGAAGTGTAATGAATTATTCTCTGAGGGAGAAATATGCATGAGTTTGGTTTTTGAGGTTAATTAAATGCCTGCTTTTAGGTTAAAACTGTGTTTGTTTGTGAGTGATGTTTGTTTTTGCCTTTTTAGTTGTCAGTTTTCACATGTTGTGAATTCAGTTATGGAATATTTGTATATTTGAAGTTTGAACCTACTGTTTGAGGGGCCTTGGGGACATGCCCAGTGAGAAGATATTTTCCATGTCCTTCCTACTGAGAGTTTGGCTGAACTGTCCCTCTGGTGTATTTAGAAGCAGGCTCTGTGCAGTTGTCCATGACAGACTGAGAGAATTGAGGAGTCCAAGTAGAAGCCGCTTTCTGCCCGGTGTGTGAAACTTGTTGAGTGATGTTCGGGGGTAAATCTCTGGGGGGCAGTAAACTTGAAGTGCTCTTGGTTGGAAGGAAACCTAAATTGATTGTTGCTGTTTTGGGGATTCCATGAGCTCATCCCACTGGCCTGCGGTAGTGATAACTGATACTTTAATTCATATTTTGGACTCTGTGAAGACCAGCAGAAATATACACGCACACACACACACTCACACTCACATGCATGCACATTCACATGTGCACACACACACACATATACACACGCACACACACACACATACACATGTGCACACACACACACACACATATACACACGCACACATACACACACACACACACACACACACACACACGATAATTTTACAGGATTAGCATTACTTCCCCCCAGTAGCTGCTGATACTGTGGGTAGCATGCGTTTCTGAACTCTGGCCCTTATCCCAAGCCAGCAGTGCAGTCGCCTTCTGCACACATGACTTTCAGGGGCAGCTGGGTTTTATCTGATGCTGCCGCCTCTGTGTTCAGAAACGGCCGCGTCCTCGTGGCCGATATGCTTGGTAATGCCGGGTAAACATTGTCTGGATAAACATTGACCTTGTGTGAAGCCGGAGACCGCTCTGGAAGCTGGCTTTACGAGATAAGGCTATCCCTCCGCTACGAGAACCCCCATTCGAAAAGGACGGGCCCCCTGACGGTTGGACTACTGCGGGAGATATCCCCCACGCCCCAGCGGAAAGTCAGTAGTAATGAGTGCCCTCTCATGAGGATTGGGCTGTAAAAACTCTCAATAATGGATGACTGTGCGGGCATCCATGCGCTGGTTAATAAAGTCCCTACACGAGTGGTCCTCACTCCTGGTCCTGGAGAGCAGCAGGGTGTGCTGGTTTTTGTTTTCACCTTAAAACATGCAACTGATTCAGACCCGAGAAACCAGGTGAGGTGAGGTAACAGTGTAATTGACTGCTTTAATTGATCGATTAAGTGCTGAGTAACAACAAAAGCCAGCACACCCTGCAGCTCTCCAGTACCAGGAGTGAGGACCACTGCCCTATATCATAGTAAGATGAGGGGTGGGGGGCCCAGTGTAAGCCAAAAGCCCTGAAACGAACAGGGTGTTAAACACAGTACTATGAATCTGACCTTTTCACCTACTATCGTAATTAAGTTGAATCAATGCTGAATTATTTGCTGTAATTTCAGATTACAAATTAATACAATTCTGCAAAGTGGGCTTTGGAGCTGCAGGAGAACTGAGATGTTCAGCACCACGGACAGCACCATACAGTACATGGTACATCAGAAGCCTGTTGGCTGCTTTACCTACAACTGAATGCTGTTTTGTGCAGTGAGAACTAATCTCCTCACTGCTGGGGCCTGGTCATTCCCTCCTGAGGTAGAAACAGAAAATCCTGGCTGAGCTCTGCACTCGAGGCAGCACTGGGACTGGGACTGACAGAGAGAGAGAGGTGGACAGACAGACAGAATGTGAGAGGGAGAGAGAGAGACAGAATGGGAGAGAGGGAGAGAGAGACAGAATGTGAGAGGGAAAGAGACAGAATGTGAGAGGGAAAGAGACAGAATGTGAGAGGGAGAGAGAGACAGAATGTGAGAGGGAGAGAGAGACAGAATGTGAGAGGGCAAGAGATAATGTGAGAGGGAGAGAGGGAGAGACGGACAGAATGTGAGAGGGAGCAGGAGACAGAATGTGAGAGGGAGAGGGAGAGGGAGCTGCTTTGTCACCGAGGTGAGCAAAATCGATATGGAGCCAGGAGGGCCTGTTCTCTCTCATTTTCTTTCTCTCTCCTTTCCCTCTTTTAATTTCCTCCGCACATCTCCCTTTCTCCTCCCCTCCCTCCTCTGCATCACCGTTTCTGTTCCGTCTCGTATATCACCGGGAGAGCGTCAGATTTACTGCACGGTGGAGTGGTCTCGCGCGCAGGACACGCCTGGGTCAGGATCGTTCTGTTTATCCTGTATTATTTATCACCCTGAACATGAGGCGGACGGCTTGGGAAGAAAGTACAGGACATGCTTTGGGTTTCTCTGGCACTGTCAAACAGCTGAGCGGCCATCTGGTCTCCTAGGTAACCCTTCTGCCAATGGGCTCCCCTGGTCTCGGCTGGTCAGTTGTCATGTTTGAGTTGACATCTCGTAGAATTGTTTCGTGCATATTTAAATTGATTTAACCGGAGGAGACCAGGGTTTAGGCTAGTTTTACCCCCTTGTTTCAGTTTCTCTCTTTGTGCTCCTCACCCCAAACTTTCATGTTTGAGCGTGTGTGCTCTGCTCAGTGATGTCTGCCACTGATTCTTTCTCTCCGCACGTAAGGTCATTGAGCTCGTGGACTCTACATGTGTAGCTTGTTCAGGTGGGCTACAGGTGACCAGTGTTCTTTACTGGACATGGACGTCCCACAAACTGGGAACTCTCCTTACCTTAGTGATGCTAAGCCGAATTATGTGCTGCCCTGTGAGGCTGCTAGCCACAGCCTGTGCTAGCATGGTCTGGATGTGATCCCAGACCACGGGGCCCATTCACAACACTGAAACAGGGTATTAACAGGGTGAGCCCCCCAACAGCCTCTGTAATGATCAGTATGTAGCATTAATTCATTTCATCAGAACCATTTTTAACATGCGTCTCAAAGGAAGCGTCTCATCAATTAGCTGCACCGGCAGCTGCGTTGTGTGCCTTGCACTGTGTTTTCCCATCCCCGACATTCACTCCAGGGAATGTTCTGGAAAAGAATGGATGGCTTTGTTCTGCGGTATTCCACGTGCCGCTCTGTCTCTCTGACAGATGCAGGTCATGCGTTGGCGGCGCAGGTAGATTTATTTTTACGCGCCAGACGATCTGTCTGAGGGACTGAGACTTGTTTCACACCTCCAGAAAGCCTTACTACTACTGCCTTCCGAAAGCTGTGATCGCATTTGTTGAATAAATCTACCGACACTGGGATCTTGTATCGGGTTGTTTCTTGTTGGCTTTTAATTTGAGAGCTAGCGCAATGCTAGGACAGTGTAAGAAAGCGGCGTGTGGTAAATTGAATTGAGTTATTGAGTGTTCCACGTGCAGAGCTTAAGAGCTGGAAACTGAGCTGCCTTCTACATCTCTGGCTTACCCTACACTTCCTGACGGCCGTGTGACCTCTAGGTCTTTGTTCACCTTAATTTAATTTATTTAAGTTAATGCTGTCGGGTTCATTCCCTGACCTCACTTAATGTCAGGTTAAGTCCCTGAAGGCGTGCACGTTAATTGTGTTCCTGGTATTTTATTATTTGAATCTATGAGGTTGAGGAGCCTAGCCCTTTCCCTGTGGCAGTGTTGGTGTGATGTGTTGTACATAGTTTTTCATGCTTCGTTTCTGGGTGCCAATCACGGTGTTAATGTTTGTCTGACCGTGTGCTACACAACCAGAGGAGCTATCCAAGGGACTTCAGGAGAGTAATAGCTTATGAGACTGCTTCTCACATTTTCTCCACTGTGTGCACACTACTTTTAAAACCATCCCTTCAACCTCCAGACTGGCCCATGTAGTCCAGTTTGCTGGTGTTGAAGGCACAGTTATGCCTTTTTGCCCGCCATGATCAGGAGTTGGGAGTTGAGACCGAGGTCTCTGATTGGTGCATTTTCGCTGGTGCGCTGTGAGGTCAGCAGTAGGGATGGTAGTTATGATTGTGTGTGGTTGATGTTTGGTGAGGTCGGTGCGCTCTCCCATAGTGATGGTAGTTATGATTGTGTGTGGTGGATGTTTGGTGAGGTCGGTGCGCTCTCCTTTTGGGATGGTAGTTGGTGATTGTGTGTGAATGTTTGGTGAGGTGCGGTCTCCCATAGTGATGGTAGTTATGATTGTGTGTGGTGGATGTTTTGTGAGGTCGGTGCGCTCTCCCATAGGGATGGTAGTTATGATTGTTTGTGGTTGATGTTTGGTGAGGTGTGCTCTCCCATAGGGATGGTAGTTGGTGATTGTGTGTGGTTGATGTTTGGTGAGGTGCACTCTCCCATAGGGATGGTAGTTATGATTGTTTGTGGTTGATGTTTGGTAAGGTGCACTCTCCCATAGCGATGCTGGTTTCAGTGAGGGCGGTGGTTCTTCCACAGGTGCAGGCAGCAGTGACTCTGGGGGCCTGGCGTAGGTTCGGCATTGGGGGAGCGTAACGGACGGGTGGTGGGAGGAGTGTTCTAAAAACAGCCCGCCATCCCTAGGTTATGAATCTTGTGCGGTTGTCCTAGTTTTAGCCAAGGTGAGACGCAGAAGGTACATTTGCTGTGCTTTGTATAGTAAACAGGGCAAGGCCAAGCATCAGTACGGAGCCGTGGCCCTTTAATAAACAGCGCTGTGAACCCCTCCATTTTTCCCCCTCACAGATGCGGCCTCTCGCTGCCTTCTCTGGAGGAAAACCACAGCCTTGAGAGTCCTAAGCATAGCAAGGGTCTGCTGTGTCAAAATACATTCCCATCCTCTGAGCCCGGAAAACTTTCCCTAAAAATATCAAAATAAGTCTCCAGGAGCCTTTGCCTCCCGTGAGTTCAGTAACGAGTCGGGTCCAATTCCCTGGGTTCTGCTTCCACACGCTACGCCTCGTGTGCTCAAGCGTGCGTCTGCCGGACCGGCTCCTCCGTTCGAGCCGCACAAACACACCCAGAGCAGCGTGGTGCGGAGGCGATGGGCCGGATACATAATTCTTCATCCGTTTCCGCTGCGCAGATCCATGCCTCAGACAAAGTGTCTGGTTAATTATGTAGCCGGGGAGGCGGGTCTGCCGGGGGTCACGGGGCGTTCCGCGAGGAGGTGCGTCTCGCCCGCGTTTCCCATGATTCCACATGCCGGTTACCGGAGCCGAATTTAGCACTGGCCCCATTTACTGGCGGGAGCAGGTTTGGAGCGTGGTGTCAGCGCCCTGCTATGGTGGCCCCGGACGCTCCCCGCGGACCTGGCCTATCTGCTGCCTGTGAAGAGCGGTGGAACTGGCCCGTCTGAGGGGGAACGGGCCACGGGACTCTGCTCTGAATCCGTGTCTCTGCTGGGGTGTGGCGGGGAGGTGGGGGAGGTGTCTGTGAGCCGGGTGCACACTCTCTCTCTCTAATTAGATGAATTTGCCTGCAGCTCTGACAGCAGATGCTTCCCTGTCACCGGTCTCTGCAGTCACTTAGCTGTGCCCACACGTCTTTGAGAAGTGCCCAAATGAAGTGTATTTTGGAGGGAAGTTGTCACAAGATTGGTTTATTTATCTGTGGGAGATGTGCGTAAATGAGCTGAAATGAGACCTGCAGACACCAGCTGTTATATCGCGCCTCACTTCTTCTAGTTTGACGTGCCATACTTACTAACTTGGTCTATATTTTTTCCAGGCGAACTAGACTTGATGTTCATGGCTGTGGACTACTGAGACGTTATGTGAATTGTACCTTATCCGAACCTGTGTTCTGTAGTTCTTCCAATGACGCTCGATACGCAGTTATTAATACGCCACTTTTGTAATGCTGAATTCTATCACCTGTCCATGCCAGTCCATTGCTATCCAGAGCGGCACACGGTAACGTATCTCCCGTCCTCCTGCTGAGACTGCCTGGGCGTCTCACTGATGAAGACCTCCGTGCTTTCAGTGTGACTTCAGCCTCTCGCTCCCGGTGAGAGAGAGACAGAGAAAGGATTTCCAGTCCCGACTGCGGTATTCTGGTTACGCCCACCACGCTGGTTTATACCGATCAACGCTGCCCTCCTGTGGCTGAGAGAGGATGTGTGGCTTCAAGGACTGCGATTAGTCTTCTGTCCCCTTTGCCCTCTTAGAGATGCCTGCACGTGCACTTCCTGGTTTTAATGGATAGCAGTTACACTGTGTGGGAATTCCGGAGATCAGATGTAGGGGACAATTACTTGGGCATTTATACTGAACGTTTTGGGGAATTTGACAATGACACAACTCGATTTAAAAAAATTTGTTCTAGGGGCCCCTCATCGCACTTTGAGCAGTAATTACATTTTCCTCAGAACACCCACATCCAAGTCCAGCCCTGCTTAGCTTGAGCATTTGAGAAGGTTCCAGTAGCAGGGCTGCCTGAAATCTGTAGTTCTTTATGTGAGCACTAGATGGTGTTTGGGGGGGAAAAAATAGCTGTGTAATTTGTCAATGATCCACTAGATGGCAATCAGCACATATACTGAGCTCAACCTCCCTACCGACCCACCACTCAGCTGCATGCATCTGCACCCCCCCCCCCTACACACACACGCGCACGCACACACACACACACACACACACACACACGCACGCACACGCACGCGCACGCACACACACACACACACACATACGCAAACGCCTTGCTTTATTAAAATAACAACGCTACCTTGATTCCTTCATTTCTCAACCTCTCACAGTAATGACTTCAATAACCATACACTGAGTAACCCAGCTGTAGCATATACAGTGTATTGGAGGATTATATATTTTTTTATATAATATATATGAGTTTTGAAATTCCCAATCTGTTTTCATCTGCGTTCATTGCCACAGCCTCCTGTGTCAAGTAGTGCAGACCATCATGTACTCTCCCCCAGACCTGGGTTAATTATTCAAAAACTTTTCTGTGCTTGTTTAACCTTGCCTGGTGCAATTGGGCCAACCAAGAGGACCAGAAGGCTGCGTGTGCCCTTTCAGAGAGCATTTCTTGGTTTCTAATAAACCAGGCTACTTCAGTTAAATAGAAAAGTATTTTAATTAAAAGCTTATGTGCATTTGCTTACCTCTGGAGCTTGTAATGGTAGCCGCCACAGTTATCACAGTGTCGTTTGTGAGGTGTGTTCCCACAGGCACGAAGCGGATGAGGACACTTCCTGTGTAACTCCAGTCCTGGAGGGGCCGCAGTGTCTGCTGGTATTTGTGCTTTCCTTTCAATTAGCAGCCAATTAAGGCATTAAGGACAAGGTGTGTGGACTGTTTAGCAAATTAATTACTTAAATTCATCACTTGTGCTGACACACCCAAAACTCACAAAAACCAGACGACACTGCGGCCCTCCAGGACAGGAGTTTGACACCCCTGTGCTAGAGCCTGTCTGAATCTGATACCATCCCACTTTTTTTATCAGGCTTCTGATTACTGACCCTTCGGTGGCTGATGAAAACTAATATACCGTGCTGGGAATCTGTGGCTGCAATGCTGTGTATTTTAATATATCAGATCCAGCGTTTGGAAGGGAGTCCGCAATGGAGCCCCTCGCACATCAACACCGAGGGCATGTGCTCTTAATCAGCATCCTGCTTTATGTCATTTCCTCTGTTTTATTAGCTGGCTGCCACCCTCCGTTTTTGATAAGAGGCCGAGAGCAGGCGAAAATTACTTCTGCTTCAGGTGATATGCGTGATGACAATCCACCGTAGACAATAAGGTGCTACTTTTTACAATTATTATTTTTTCTGTTTGCTTTGGCTGTCTAAACTGGCTGCTCCACTGCGATTGCAGTCATTGGATGCAACAGGGTGTATGAGTGAGATTAATTATAAAGCACTCAAACCCTTGTGTTTCTGGGATGCGACGTGGTTCAAATTAATACAAATGGAGCCGGGCTTTTGTTCGTATTGCACCTTTTCCACTGTTAGATATTTAACTTTCTTGTCAACAACCCTCGTTCTGGAAATAATGACTTTAGTCTCACCTCTCTGCTGAGACAGTGGAACAGATGTAAGGTAATCTTCCCCTTACAAGCTATAATGAACAGGCCCACATCAATCTGCAAATTTACGCTGTTATGTCTGTGGCCAATTTAATTTCTCCCATGGATGTGGGGAATTGTATGCCACTGATTTAACTGTCTTTGTATCTGTTTCATTTTTTATCAATAGTTTTGGTTTTGGTAAAATGCTAGTTGGCATGATATTTTATGTAACCTCAAATTAGCCTGGTATCATTGCTCCATTTGGAAATGTTCCAGAAACATAAACTCCATATCCCCCAGAACATAATTCATATAATTTATATAACCAAATGTGGCACCTGTTCCTGTTCTGTTCTACTGTTTTCATGTACATATTTACACAAGTCCACACAAAACATTAACTTTACCCAGAATCTGTATTCTGTACTGTGTAATATTTGCACTGACGTACAATGTGTGCAGATGCAGATGCGTACATTTCTGTATTTCCCATTTTGATACATATAACATTTAAATTTCATTCATTTTTATAACCCATAAAGCACATTCATGAAAGTAAGCTTGCGTTTATATAATCTGAAGTACTGTTTAGTGTTTTATTTGCATTCAGGAAATGTATTGATCGGAAGACGTTGCATTACACAGCCAAACAGAGTAAAGGCTTCGTGGCTGCAGTGGCTGCAGTGGTTGCAGTGGTTGCAGTGGTTGCAGTGGCTGCAGTGGCTGCAGTGGCTGCAGTGGCTGCAGTGGCTGCAGTGGCTGAGCGGGTCAGGACAGGAGTATGTTCAGTGGACTAAGAGTGAAGGGGACCCGTCTCCCTGGCCCCACTCCCATAAACTGTGCGTATGTTTGAGGTAATCGTGTTATTTTTCAGAAAAAAAGTGTTAAAAATAAATGGTATGAGCAAAAAAAAAAAGGATATTCTTTCATGTGAATGTGTAATGAATGAGACCCTTTGGATGGAATAATGTTGCCAGGCTGGCTGGAGAAAAGGTAGTGTCTGTCTTACATCACCTCTGGCAGGTCTGTCTGTCAGGATAACGTGAATGTGCTTCTGGAGATGTCTTCTGTAGCAGCTGCACTGTTCGCCATGTGAAGACAACATTTTAATTTTCTCAACAACTTGACTAAGGATTAAGGAGTTTTTATTTTTTTATTAATTTTTTTTTTTTGAGAGAGAGGTGATGTTTCTGACCGTGTAAATGCGATGGTTTCATTTCCACTTCCTCTGTTTTCTATTAAGATGTTGCTGCTACTATGACGCATCTTTTGTTGTGAAGCACAAGATAGTATTTGATTTATTGAATTTGTTTGCACACACTGCAATGTGAATATTATGGAATTTTACATTGTTTCATGTAATATGCTTTACAAATATGAGGTAACAATGTAAATGTGGAATGGCTATTTCAGGTACTGTATGTTTTCAGGCTTGGCCATGTATAGACTACTCCAAATCTAACCCTAAGCCTAATGGTAATCTTGGGAGTAAAATGGATCAAAAACAAGTTTTTGACTTGTTCAAACCGTGGGCTGAACCTTGCCCTTGCTCCCTGACACAACCCTAGGCTAGTCTCAAGACTCTCAACCATAGCGATTAGTTCCCAAACCTACTGATAGGCCTTGGACTCATCTGAAATATGGGATTTGTCAATGGAAAAACCTAAATATTATCAATTCAACTGCATAACTACAAGGAAGGGTTGTGTTCAGACTGAGCGTGAGCCGCTGTGCTCCTGGCATGAACGCTGGGTCGTTTACGGCCACCGCCGTCTGTGGGCCACACGATTCAACCTTTAAATGTTGTTATTCCTTTGACAGACATTTTAATTGCGCAGTATTCGCAGGGTGCAAATAGCTTTTTCCATGCTATTGTTCTTGCGCCGCTTCCCCCCAGTCTACAATCACAGACAACCCCCGCGCCTCCAGATCCTCTCCCGGCTCATTCTTGTTTACAGCCACCGACAACCTAAAGCTGCTCTCTGTGTGTGCTGATGTGATCTCCTGAATGATGCAGTGTTCACCACAGTTGTTTTTATGTGCCCTTTTCTCTGCAATCCCCACACCCAGAGCAACACGGCGCCATAATCTGATGGAAACAAGTCTGGCTCTCATTTTTAATAAAGTTGCTTCCCTGAAACAAGCTACAGTTTTTATAGAGATAAAAAACCTTCATAGAAATATTCACTTTGGATCGGCAATATTAAAATGATCAATTGCATGTATATAATTTGTATAACAGCGAGTCTCCGTCATCCTTTGGCCAGTGATGGTAAATGGTAAATGGTTGGCATTTATATAGCGCCTTTATCCAAAGCGCTGTACAATTGATGCTTCTCGTTCACCCATTCATACACACACTCACACACTGACGGCGATTGGCTGCCATGCAAGGCGCCGACCAGCTCGTCAGGAGGATTTGGGGGGTTAGGTGTCTTGCTCAGGGACACTTCGACACAGCCCGGGCGGGGGATCGAACCGGCAACCCTCCGACTGCCAGACGACTGCTCTTACTGCCTGAGCCGTGTCGCCGCCACAAGGGGGCGCAAATCCGTTACTGTCTGTGAACCGTCGGAATGAATGATGTATCCTTGAATCCGAACATGCCTTGAGTTGTGAACGTGGTGTTCGTGGTGTGCATAATGCGTGTTCTGTCATTGGCTCACTGAGACACTCGGCTTCCTGTTGGATGTAATGCCTTCTGGATGATGTGATGCGGAAGTGTTTGATGCGAGTACTGTGTTGACCATGCTCATCAGCAGTTCTACTTGTTGTGAGCCGTGTATTACATAAGAGGCATCACATCTCATACAGACGGGAAGTACTTCCTGACTAGTCCGTCCACATCTTTACTGTGGCAGGGTCCACCAGTGGCCTGACATCCTGCAGGTTTGCACAGAAGTGCAAGAAATCCCCCCCCCTGTGCCAGCTGTGCAGGAAACAGTCTCACAACACAGTGACTGTGCAGCTCAGCTGGGGGTCTGCAGAGTGTCTGCAGAGTGACTGCGCAGCTGGGCTGGGGGACTGCAGAGGGACTGCAGAGTGTCTGCGCAGCTCAGCTGGGGGTCTGCAGAGGGACTGCAGAGTGACTGTGCAGCTCAGCTGGGGGTCTGCAGAGGGACTGCAGAGTGACTGTGCAGCTCAGCTGGGGGTCTGCAGAGGGACTGTGCAGCTGGGCTGGGGGTCTGCAGAGGGACTGTGCAGCTGGGCTGGGGGTCTGCAGAGTGTCTGCGCAGCTCAGCTGGGGGTCTGCAGAGTGTCTGCGCAGCTGGGCTGGGGGTCTGCAGAGGGACTGCGCAGCTGGGCTGGGGGTCTGCAGAGGGACTGCGCAGCTGGGCTGGGGGTCTGTAGAGAGAGCTGGCTGGCTCCTTTGCGGTATCTGCGTTTGGCTGGTCTGCTCTGTATTGACTGAATAAAGCAGGAGTGGAACGAGCCTTCAGATGTGAGATTGGGAGGAATATGTAAGTATGATGTAAGTTTTGAAGTGATATGTTGCTTTGGGAGATGAAGTGATATGCTGCTTTCCTCTTTAGTCGCAGACACTAAACCCAGAATTGCGTCTAGTGTCCGACTTTCCACAGTTTAGATAACCATTGTATTAAGATGAGAACCGCGCAACAAGATCCTTTTTTATGAGCCTGTCTGGACAGCGTGCGGTTTATTGCAGATGTGTCACAATAACAATTTCAGGAGCATGAACTCAAACTGCTTTTTTTAATATGAAAAATCCATTAAAGTCCATTAAGTGGGGCTCGGCCCTGGGCTCCCATGGTGAGGCTTGAGTGGTCATTGATCCAGATTTGGTCAAATGCCCTGGGTAACTGCAGTCACCCCCTCTCCCCCACATGCCACACACCCACCTGCAGGGTTTCACGGAAGAAATTCTCCTGCACAAAAAAATGTGTCTAGACCTGTTTATTGTCCGGGAGAAAAGGGTAACGACTGCTGACAACATGGAACCGCAGGCTTCATGTGAGGACCGAATTGGCACTCGGGAAATGTTTGGTTTTTATTTTCGTGGAGAGAACCGGGTTGTGGGTTCATGCCGCGTTATTTTTCTTTTGGCATGTCTGTCTTTTTTTCATTTCACACAGCTGATGCCTTTGCAGTTTCCTCCTTTGCCTGACGGGAACTCTTTTAACCGTCAATATTGTCTTACTCCAGCCATTTAATAACGTTGCATTTTCATTTTTTTGTTGTCACAATTGAAAGGCGATTATGTCAGTCTTTCCTACTGAGCATGACATTTAGGGCAGAGGCACCAGGTCACTCCTTCAGGTCCTTTGCCCTCTGGTTCCCAGCTAATGTTGTGTGTGCACTTGGAGGGATTCAGCGGTCCACTGTTGGCCTGTGTTCCCTGTGTGGAGGACTGCCATAGCTTCAGGCCCAAAAATGGGTCTAATTCAAGGATCTCCCAACTAAATCGATTGGTTTATGCAGCCGATTGCAGTTTGTCCACCTCGCCTGGTTCCCTGGGTCTACAGAAGCCCTGTGCGGTCCCGTGGCTGTGGAGCTGGGGACCCCTGGTCTAATGGCTCCATGTATCCCTTCTGGATGGGCTTCCTGAGCTCCAGGTTTCTGTCCTCAAACGGGATCCATACAGGGTGGGCCTCTGCGTTAGATAAGGCGAGGATAAATCCATCCATCCAGCCATCCATCCATTATCTGAACCCGCTTATCCTGAACAGGGTCGCAGGGGGGCTGGAGCCTATCCCAGGATACATTGGGCAAAAGGCAGGAAAACACCCTGGACAGGTCGCCAGCCCATCTCAATTGTACCCTGTCTACTCCAATTAACCATGTGTTTGGGATACACTGCCTACATCAGTTGATCCTGAGAATGACACACCTTCTCCCACACACATCGTCCCATCCGTCACTTTGATTCTGAGCCACCCGGGGTGCTGTTGTACGTGCCAATCTCACTAACCTGCCTTACGGACTCTTCCCCCCCACCCTGAGAGCAGCGAGCAGATCATGCCGCTCCATGAGAGCCCGTCAAAAATGCTTCTGTGTTAAACATTTCTGAACGTCTGTAGCACAGCCGGATAGAACTCACTTCTTCCTCCTGTAGTTGTTTAGATTCTTGACGAGATGCTTAAACCCAGTGTTGAAAAGGGTTCTGTCTATCATTTGAAAATCTAGAAAGCTTGTGGCAGTTCCCTGTTGCTAAAGATGGGAGCTTTATTGGTGCGTTTCCCGGGTTGTGTCTGAATGCGGTGACATGGAGGAGTCTCTCACTCTGCTGCTCAACTGGGACTGAGTGCTTTTCTGTATAATGATCAACTGTTCTACAGAGCTGAGAATTAGGCAGGTTCATTAAACTTTAATACATTCTCTCTTTTCCCAAAAGACGCTGCTGTCCCTGTATGGTCATGTGTTGCATAAGAATTGCATTCCCCCCGTCTTTCTTTATTGTAGCTGAATCTCTCTTTTTTTTGCTCATTATTTGCCGTTTGTGAGGGGGAATGTGTGTTGATGAGCTCTGGGGTTGTTCATTCGGAAGAGAAGAATGTGACGTTTCGTCCTTTTAATGAAGCCGGTCCGTGTTTGTGTTTTAATGAGGAGTAGAGGCAGTCGCGCGGGGGGAAAAATCACGTGGCCGAAGCCTGTTCGTCTGGAGTGGAGGTCGTGGCAGCGTTCGCCCGGAGCTCTGGAGCTGATGCAGGCTCGCTGATGAGCGCATTACCTCTGACCGCGCCGGAAAGAGTGACGCACGCGCACGGGCCCAAACCGCGTCAAATCGAATGAGACTTTATTTCAGTTGCGCATTTCACGGGCAATTGCGCAACACGCTTGATTGATGACCCTCACAAGAGCAAGCCTGGGGCAACGGTGGCCAGGAAAAAATGGGATAACTTTGGGAGGAACCAGACTCAAGTGGGAAGCTCTTTCATTAACTGTAGGAGATGGCCTGCAGTGTTGAAGTAAAGCAGTAAGTATTGATCATTTATCAGAACCGGTAGCAAAGTGAATCTTTTTTTATTTTATTTTATTTTTTTATCCTTGCAAGTAAAGCCAATGGAATAAAAATTTCTGTTTAGAATTCTGTACTTTTTTAAATCCGGTTTTATAACCGCTGCAGAACTCGGGGGACGGTTTGCTTACACTCCCGTACACAGTGTTTCGTCTCAGGTGTTCATTGCCCGCTTCTACATGTCAATGCAAATGCAGATTAGACTTGATTTGTCCTGCAGTAAATGATCACTAATGTGCTGCTTACATGAAGCAGTTTAGACATGCATAAGACCTTTTATATATATTATTTTAAACCTCCACGTTCTCTCAACGCAAGTGCTAACTGGCAGAAGGCAACAACAGTAATATCACAGTGATGCAAAGTGAATGTGATGGATTTCACAAACTGTCGTTAATTGGCTTTTGCAACACAAGAGAATATAACTTCCATTGTTACCAAGCTTTGTCTCCGTATCCCTAACCCAAGACATTTTACCGATCATTCGAAGATATAAAAAAAAAAATATGCAACAAAATGAAAAGGTACAGGATCAATTTCAGTTCTCTCCTACTGGGAATTTGAGAAGTTGTGAGAGGTGAAAATTGGAGATCACAAGGTGTGAATGGAAAGGGATGACGTGAGCAGCTTTTCACAGCGTGGTGCTGCATCAGGCCTGGCACTGCTAAAATCACCTGTGACTCAGGAGCAGACGTTGTGTGATCCGGGTTCTCCAGCAGAGCACCCGCATTACATAAGCTGGTAAATGGTCCAACCTTCCCCCCCCCCCCCCCCCATTTCTCCATGTTCTATGTGCTGCAGCTTTTTTCTGTGAGTTGTTCAGATGGCATTAGGCGGCCTGTAGCGTGGTGGTTAAGGTACATGACTGGGGCCCGCGAGGTCGGTGGTTCGATCCCCGTTGTGGCCGCAATAAGATCCGCACAGCTGTTGGGCCCTTGAGGAAGGTAGTGTAGTGTATTAAACGTTGAGCGTAATTAGTGGTGCTGGCTTACCTAGAGGGGTGGGATCAGGGGTGATCTGCGCTGCCAGTGCAGCTTCTGAGCCTCTCATGCGTGGGAAACCGAGCCGAGCTGTCTGGTGTGGGGCTGGTTGTCGGTTTGAATGTTTTGTAATGTCGTGGAGACACCATGACGTGGCCTGCTCCATGGTGGATGTTTTATGCTTATTGGCGAAAAATTCTGCCACAAAGCCCGAGTGGGAATGATCAGTGGTTCTCCCTCACTTGCCCCGCCCCCCACCTCCCTCTATCCCTCTTTCCCTCTATACCTCTTTCCCTCCTTTCATTGAAAAAATGAAGGTCTGTTCACTGCACCTCCTTCAGGTGCACCTCCTACTGTATGAATGTGCCTATGGGAAACCATGATTGAATAATTCATAAAGTTGTGACATTCCCAGGAACGGTATAAATATAAATGTAAACATAAACTTGTGTTCCCTTCCTTGCGGAGTAGTGCGTCAGATGATCGCCCCGCTATAAAAGGGAAAGTGAATCGAGGCTCGGCCACAGAGCCAGACATTTTGGCCAGTCAGGTGATATCACCATTGCCATGGCAATGTGGGTCCTGCAAAAGGGGATGGGGCACATTCCCCCACATCACTGGAGTGTAGTCTGGGATTTAACCCAATTCTCTCCTCTCACCCCCCCCTACGCTGTTCCCACACCGATGATCATGGCTCAGTGAGGAGCTCTCTCTGTGGGTGCATTCCTGGCTTTGATGATCCTGCGTCCCTAGTAGTCATGGGATTCGTAGTACTGAGCTGGACTCTCACCGGTAACAGGAACAGAAGCTTCCTACATCCCAGTGAGAGGTTTTTTTTTCTGGAGCAAATCTGAAGTGATTGGATGTGGGCTGTGTTGATGTGCGGTTTGTTGTGGTGCGAACGGCAGGAACACAGCCGGTGATGTGGACCGACGAAGGCTAACCAAACCAGGGGTGGGTGGAGGGATTGATTTGAACCGATCACAGTGGACAGCTGTCTTTTGATCAGTTTGCCAGGAAGTGGGTATACTGTAGCTGAATTAGCATTGTGAAGCATTGTTCAGATTAATTATGATTCAAAAATGATTAACCGCAGAGAGACTTCAGAAATCTTTTCAAACAATGAAAATTTCAGTTTGTGCCAATAAACATTTTTTTTTTTTTTTTTTTTTTTTTTTTTTTTCTCTTAAACTAAATTATAGCCGAGAATCTCTGGTGCAGCCAGAGGGGTAATTTGCATAAGTACTATTGTAATTACTTTCAAATGTTCTCGGAATGTATTTAGGATCGCAATTTGAATTCTTCATACAGATCTTATCCATAATTACACAGCATGGAGGGCTGTGTTCAGTGTCTGATATTTGAAGCTTCATGCATATGCATGCGCTTTGAGTCACACAGATGTTGTTTTTTTTTTTAGTGGATTGTTTTGAGACTGAGTCTCTTTAAATATTTGGTGCCATACTCTGTCTGTTTGTCTGTCAGTCCGTCCAAGAGTGCTGCATGTTTCTTTCTCCCTTGTTTTGCCTGCCTAGTCCACTGTGGTCCCTGATTGATTTTGATTGGAGTTGAGAATGAGAATGAAAGCCAGGGATGCCCTGGCCTCAGGAGTTTTTTTCTTCCTGGTGTAGCACCATACCACACGGCTGTGATGCCGTTAAACCCCGGAGCTGCTTGTGTTGCCTCTACGTGGTTGTGCAGGTGGTGGTGAGATTTGTACCTTCCTCTGAAGAGTAGAAGATGGCTCATTGAGTTTTAACTGCAGCACGGGGTCAAAGTTCAGATGGAATGTCACTGATTGGCCATGGTTGTGGACCAATCGGTTCCAGGCACAGGAGGCCTGGTAGGGGATGGTGTCAGTTCCTTGCTGTGATCCAACGCTTTGACTGACGGCTGATTCTCTCTCTCTCTCTCAGGTGGTATGTCTACAGGATTTTTTCGGGGAAGATGACATTTTCATTGCCTGTGGCCCAGAGAAGTTTCGCTACCAGGACGACTTCCTCCTGGATGAAAGCGGTAAGGCAGATGTGAATTCCTCCAACCCAACTTGCTGTGTAGCTGAATAGATGGGCTTGAGGGCGCCCAGTCGACCATTAGACACTGATCTGTTGGAAGGTGTTCAAAAATGAGCCACAGGTAAAGGGAGCAGTTTGAATGAGTCGAGCACACTTCAAGTGTTTCTCTTGTGCTCTCTTCAAGCCTGATTGAACAACGTCATACCGGTGAATGATTCAACTGCCTTACAATTCCAATGAGATGGCAGTGGCAATCGTATTGACTCACGATTTAATTTCATGAACACCGTTATGATGAATGTGTGTTAACTAGTCATCAGTGCGCAGTGTTAACTAATGAAAATATTTTATTTCTGATGCCGATGACATCATTTAATATCGTATCATTCCAAAGTGTGTTTTCCTGATTTGGTTGGTTTAGGAGGATATTTGATTTTGTATGTCAGGCCCAGGCGACTGTTGAATGCCTGAGATTGATTATGAACCAAATGGATGCAATTTCAACTGCCAACATTACTGTTGGCCCCTGCACTGTACCTGGCTCAGAATTACACAAAGAACGGAATTACATTAGACTGAGTCTGGAGCATTTTTAATACGCTGACAAACCCTCATCTGTCATACAGCATCCCAGCAACAGGAAGCAAGTCATTATGTTCCTTCAAACAATGACTGTTGAACAATGAAGTCATTCAGTATGAAGCAAACTGCCAAATCTTTCAGAAATGCACGTACTCAACTTACTGGTGTGTAGATGCATTCTGAACCTGTTTGAGGTGCAGAGCTATTGAACTTCACACTGGGGCGACATGGCTCAGGCGGTAAGAGCAGTCATCTGGCAGCCGGAGGGTTGCCGGTTCCATCCCGCCCTGGGTGTGTTGAAGTGTCTCTGAGCAAGATACCTAACCCCCAAATGCTCCTGATGAGCTAGTTGGTGTCTTGTATGGCAGCCAATCACCGTTAGAGTGTGTGTATGTGTGTGTGTGTGTGTGTGTGAATGGGTGAATGAGAAGCATCAGTTGTACAGCCCCTTTGATAAAGGTGCTATATAAATGCCAAACCATTTACCATTTGTTATTGGTAATCATTATTCTTTGGTTTGTCTCAGTGATGTGAGTGAAGGCTGATGGTGCCCATCTCCCTCAGAGGCTGGTGGGAAGGGTGTCACCCATCTCTCTCATCTCCTTGTGTGGCTGTCTCCGTATTTTTCTCATTCAGCCCTCTCTTCTCCCATCAGGATGTGTTTGCACCCTCTCTGTCCCAGGCTCTCCAAGGGTTGGATAAAGTAATAATGTTGTTTTAAGTGAATCCTGTGGACTATCATCTCCCTGTATTGAATGGGAGGACCACAGAGGATCGTTGGGTGGAAAGGAAGGATCAGCTGCACTCCTTCACTAACTTTGCTTCTAGCACTCTGCCACTCCATTACCCACAAACACCCTGTGTGTCCTTAACAAAACTCTCAAATCCCTCTTCAAACTTCCCTTCGTGCTGGCTTGCATTTCCTTAAAGCCTTTTTTATCTATTAATCTATAATCTATTATACAAGAACAATGGAACTGGGAAGTGCCTGTTTTTGTTCATTAAAAAAAATTTTAATTAAAAAAAAAAGAAGCAAAAAATGGTTTAAAAATGGTGGTCAAATGCTATTGGAAGGCGAATACGCCCACAGTAGACTGCCGAGAACGCTCTGTATCTGATGTGAAGTAGGAGGGGGGTTAGGAGCAATTTGCTGTCAGCTGGGCAGAAGACAGGGGGTCGTGGGAACTTTTATTTGTGATGGGGGTAGGCTGAGGAGTGTGACTCAAATCCCTCAGTCCTCCTTCCCACTCTTAGACTTGGGCCAGCATGTCCAATTTGGCACACAGGGTGCCGATGAATCTTGCTGTTCCCTAGGGCTACTAGGGTGTCCGCACAGATAATGGGGCTCTCTCACAAGTTGTCCTGAAGGGGTGCGGGCACTGAGAGCGTCTCTCTGGGAGCTGCACCTCCCACAATCTCACAAAAATAACACGGAGGGAGGGCACTTCTGATGGCCTGCAGCCCACCTGATTGAACATTGGCGTGCTCAAGACTCCATTTCAGACTGTGCAGAACACCGCGGCCCTAAATTGTTTTTGAACCGCACAGTGTAATTTCTGTACTGATGCGGGTAGTTTTTGAAATGCGCAGTGGTAACTTATTTACTGAATTGTGAAGTTTTTGAACCGCAGTGTAATTTCTGTACCGATTCAGGTAGTTTTTGAACGGCAAAATAAGGGTCTGTAACCTTCAAAATCTAAGGCTTATTTGCTGCAGGCATTCACACTCTGACATGTCCTCTGCAATTAATTTGCAAAAACAATGTTAAAGAATTACTCCTCTGTGGTGTCAGGCCCTTCAAAAACAAGCGGTAAGCTCTCAGCTGGCTTATTGCTGCCAAACTAAGAAGCAACTGCCACCACAGGTTTGACTCCCATCATGGAAAATACTGTAATTAAGGCTGGATTAATCCGTAAATTGTACTCTTAGCGTTTCAAGTGAGCTTGGGTAAAGCCTGGTCCGTTCTTTGGCTTCGGAAACTGTGGTTTCATCCTGTGGTCCGTATAATTTTCAATCATACACGGGCCACTGCTGGAGTCAATGCCGTGATCTCTGTGTAGACTGTGTTTAACTATACGCACTGAAAGACGGCTTGATTTGTGATTTGCCTGCCTTTAATTGCATTGAGCTTCATTTGCATAATCTTGTAGAGATTGCTCATACAGTCCATGTCTTTCCCATACATTTGCTTGAGCTCGGCTTCCATACACAATTATGCTGCATTCACGCCGATTCCTTCATACAGTATATTTTAAACCGCCTTTCAAAATGTGTATTTTATTATCGGAATCCGGTAAATAAAGCTATCTGAAAAAGCCGTTGCAGAAGAGTACAGAAATATACAAAGAGCAAGATGCCTGTTCTCTTCCTTCCTCTCGAATAGCGTTTTTGACATTTGCGTAACGACCTGTGAAAGGTGAACAGTCACAGGTCTGAGTAAGCGCCGTGTTTTTCTGTGGAGTCACTGATCCGGTGACTCACCTGGCCCCATGGCTCTGGTGAAGGGAGTGGTCTACTGTCTGGAAGGTGCTAGAAGATACGGCCGTGTCCAACGGAGATTCATTCAGACCTTTTGGTAAAGCCACCTGCCAGATGACACTTTAAACCTGAAGTTTGGATGCTCTGGGGTCATTTACATTTACATTTTAGTCATTTGGCAGACGCTTTTAATCCAAAGCGACTTACAAGTGAACGATCTCATGGTACTCGCTACAAACGTCAGACCGGAGGGGTCCCAATGGCACGGGCCTTCTGTTTTCTTAATGCCCTGCCATGCCTAAAACCGTCCACCTCTGGAGCCAGTTGTGAACACTGCTGGACGTAGAGGTTGTGGAGTCCTCCAGGTCTCCAGTGAAGGGTGATGTTTAATATGTCTCTGGACGTAGAGGTTGTAGTGTCCTCCACGTCTCCAGAGAAGGGTGATGTTTAATATGGGCGTGTCCCTGGACGTAGAGGTTGTGGAGTCCTCCAGCTCTCCAGTGAAGGGTGATGTTTAATATGTCTCTGGACGTAGAGGTTGTGGAGTCCTCCAGGTCTCCAGTGAAGGGTGATGTTTACTATGTGCCTGTCTCTGGACGTAGAGGTTGTGGAGTCCTCCAGGTCTCCAGTGAAGGGTGATGTTTACTATGTGCCTGTCTCCGGACGTAGAGGTTGTGGAGTCCTCCAGGTCTCCAGTGAAGGGTGATGTTTAATATGTCTCTGGACGTAGAGGTTGTAGTGTCCTCCACGTCTCCAGAGAAGGGTGATGTTTAATATGGGCGTGTCCCTGGACGTAGAGGTTGTGGAGTCCTCCAGCTCTCCAGTGAAGGGTGATGTTTACTATGTGCCTGTCTCTGGATGTGGAGGTTGTGGAGTCCTCCAGGTCTCCAGTGAAGGGTGATGTTTAATATGTCTCTGGACGTAGAGGTTGTAGTGTCTTCCATGTCTCCAGAGAAGGGTGATGTTTAATATGGGCGTGTCCCTGGACGTAGAGGTTGTGGAGTCCTCCAGCTCTCCAGTGAAGGGTGATGTTTAATATGTCTCTGGACGTAGAGGTTGTGGAGTCCTCCAGGTCTCCAGTGAAGGGTGATGTTTACTATGTGCCTGTCTCTGGACGTGGAGGTTGTGGAGTCCTCCAGGTCTCCAGTGAAGGGTGATGTTTAATATGTCTCTGGACATAGAGGTTGTAGTGTCCTCCACGTCTCCAGAGAAGGGTGATGTTTAATATGGGCGTTTCCCTGGACGTAGAGGTTGTGGAGTCCTCCAGGTCTCCAGTGAAGGGTGATGTTTAATATGTCTCTGGACGTAGAGGTTGTGGAGTCCTCCAGGTCTCCAGTGAAGGGTGATGTTTAATATGGGCGTTTCCCTGGACGTAGAGGTTGTGGAGTCCTCCAGGTCTCCAGTGAAGGGTGATGTTTAATATGTCTCTGGACGTAGAGGTTGTGGAGTCCTCCAGGTCTCCAGTGAAGGGTGATGTTTACTATGTGCCTGTCTCCGGACGTAGAGGTTGTGGAGTCCTCCAGGTCTCCAGTGAAGGGTGATGTTTAATATGTCTCTGGACGTAGAGGTTGTGGAGTCCTCCAGGTCTCCAGTGAAGAGTGATGTTTAACATGTGCCTGTCCTCTCTTGTGCAGAGTGCCGGGTGGTGAAGTCCACGTCTTATGGCCGGATCTCCACCATGCAGGGCAGGTGTTCCCCTCGGAGCGGGGGACCGTCCCGAAGGAGCAAGTCCCCAGCCTCCACCGGTTCCGGTAAGACCCGTTCGGCCCTGAGCTGCCCTGCCCAGCATCACCTCTGTGTTCTGTGTGAACGGTACAATGCATGACTTTTAACTGCCGTGAAAGAAAATTGCTGACACGTCTCCACTCCAGTGCATTGCAGTGTGCGGTCATACGGTCAGTTGTAGTGGAAGGGGGTAACCTTTCCCATCTGTCTCTACCTTCCACAATACGGCCGTGAACATTTATGTGTATATGTATGGCTGCTGGACTGCATGTGTGTCAATGGACAGTTCAAGCTTTCTGAATGAATTCCAAGATAACCTTACGGAGAACCAGAGAAGTATGTACTTTATATAGCAAGTAGACTGACTGAGCTCCAGTCATTTTAGATGAAGGGTGTATCAAGATTTTGGAATTTGGATTTTGGATTTTGGAATTTTGGAATTTTTGTAATGCAAAGAGTTTATTATGTTCCCCAAGAGTAAAGCTGGTTTTGCCTTATGGCACATAGTGTTTAGCTGGGAAGGGAGTCCCGAGAGTAGGATTGAGGTTGAGATGTGGACCTGAGCTTGTCTGAAGGCGTGTTTCATATTGATTCTTGAGGATGGGATGTGACTCAGCGGTGCGGATATTGGCTACACATGGAGTAAGAAACCGTAAAGTATAGTTACTCAATTAAAGAATGCACCTATTACATGCACTGTGCTGCAGTATATGTGCGATTGATTTGCCATAATGTTGGTGGGTCACAGTGGTGCCAATGTATTCTCTGAACGAGTGGGTGGAGCTCAGGAAGTGGGCTCGTCTGTGTGCCTGTGAGACGGTGACTAATGTTCTGGGAACACTCTGAACAACCATGTGCTGATTGAGGTGCTGAGGTTGAGATGTCTACAAAAAATGTTTTTTTTCCCCTTTTAATTGCATAAATATTGTGGTGATTCAAGGACTTAGACCTTAGTCATATAAACTGTTTTCCTCTGGTTCCTTTTAAAAAAAGATATTCTAATTAAAGTTGATTTGAGGAGAGCCGTGAGTGTATGAATGAATTGGCAGAATGTTCCGGATCTTGAGACTGCATACACTTGTGCGGAGGGGGGCGGGCGAGCAGATGGTGCCGTTACGCTCAGACCGATTCCCAGAATGCTGTTGGAGAGAGGCGGCAGAGGATGAGAGTGAGCGCTGAGGGGTGTTGTATGTGTCAGCCTCTGTGCAAGTGCGTGAGTGACAGTGCTTGTGTTTGAGAAAAGTGTGCATGAACTTGTGTGTGCATATAGTTTCATATTGCGCAAGCTTGTGCGTGCGTTTGCATGCATGTGTGTGTATACTGCAGTTATTTAGCTGACACTTTTTGTTATTTAGTGACTTAGAGTTGATTAGACTAAGCAGTAGCCAATCCCGGCTGGAGCAACTTGGTGCAGGGCCTTGCTCAAGGGTGCTGATATTATTGTGGCCACACTGGGGTTTGCCCCCTTCCTGAATATTTGTTTGTTTTTTATTTTTCTTTATTACTTTTTTTTTTTTTTTTCGCATGTTTGTCACACTTAAATATTTCAGATCATCAAACAAATTTAAATATTAGTCAAAGACAACACAAGTAAACACAAAATGCAGTTTTTAAATGAAGGTTTTTATTATTAAGGGAGAAAAAAAATCCAAACCTACATGGCCCTGTGTGAAAAAGTGATTGCCCCCTAAACCTAATAACTGGTTGGGCCACCCTTAGCAGCAACAGCTGCAATCAAGCGTTTGTGATACCTTGCAATGAGTCTCTTACAGCGCTGTGGAGGATTTTGGTCCACTCATCTTTGCAGAATTGTTGTAATTCAGCCACATTGGAGGGTTTTTTAAGGTCATGCCACAGCATCTCAATAGGATTCAGGTCAGGACTTTGACTAGGCCACTCCAAAGTCTTCATTTTGTTTTTCTTCAGCCATTCAGAGGTGGACTGAAACATTTAAGTGTGACAAACATGCAAAAAAAATAAAATAAATAAAAAATAAAAAGAAATCAGGAAGGGGGCAAACACTTTTTCACACAACTGTATATGCGCGTGTGTGCGCGTGTGTGCGCGTGTGTGCGCGTGTGTGCGCGTGTGTATGCGCTTGTGTGTGTGTGTGTGTGTGTCAGCTTGTGAATATGCGCCTGAGTGTATGTGTGTGTTTATGCTCGTGTGAGAGAGGTGCAGAGGGTGTGTGACTCAGTTTCTCCTGTCTCTGGCTGTTGAAAGACTGTCCCTGTGACGGGAGAGTGGGCTGAGTGGTGTGACACAGTTACACACGAGGGAGCCTGCATTACGGCTGAGCACAGGTCAGCTCCCAAACAGGGCCGTGTCGCAGGGCCGTGTCGCAGGGCCGTGTCGCAGGGCCGTGTCGCAGGGCCGTGTCGCAGGGCCGTGTCGCAGGGCCGTGTCGCAGGACCGTGTCGCAGAGCCGCGCACATTACTTTTCATTCCTTAGTTAAGGGTTGCTGAACTCGCACTGTTTGTGCCCTGTAAATTATTATGTTCAAGCCAGATTTATAACCATACATGAACTGCAAATCATGAAAAACATTTACTACTGGGATATGATTTATATTCCGTAGCTTTTGTCGTTGGGTTTGTGATTTTTTTGTTTGATAGTTTTGCACACAGATATGCGCTGTTTGATTTAGATGTGTGTGTGTGTGTGTGTGCACATGCGTGTGATGTGGTTACCATGGGATATGGTTGACTGTAGAAACGGCAGGCTGGTCCGTTGAGCCTCCTCAGGGCATTGTGACCGGTCCATTGTGACCAATGTGACCATTGTGGCAGGATTTGAGGCTTGGATCAACACCGCCTTCAAGTCTGCCTTCTGAAATCTCAAACTGCCTGAAGGAACTAGTGACTGTCATTAGCAGGACAAAGGTTTTTTTAATTAATACATTTTTTTAAATAAGGTTTTGGTTTTAGTGTTTGTTTCATCATTATATTCTCAGGAATGGGAATGCAATTTGATATCAGATTGGTCTTATACCGTGTGATTCTTAGCAATGTTTCTTGCATCAGAGGTTAGAAAGCTACGGTTGCTTAAAAGAAATGAAGTTGAATCTTCAGACGGAAAGATGAGAGGTGGTAGATGGGGACACAAAACTCCGACCTCTGTGGATTTCCGTCTTTCTGCTACTGCTTTTGATTTGAGCGAAGGGAAAAGGGAAAAGGCTGTCTAATGTTCTCAAGCTTCCTGTTAATTCATCTTTGCGTTGTGATCATTTTAAAAAATCGAGGAGTTAATTTGGTCCAAATTTGAATTAGATTCTACAGGCGGAAATCCGTCATCACCCATTTGCTTTCAGTTTGTAAACAAGTGGAGGTAGGCCAGGCCGATGTGGAAACGTTACAGACGGTGGCAGAGATTGTAGACCGAGGAGGGGGCAGGATCTGAGCGCAGTGTGCGGAGAGTCATTGTCTCCAGTGATTCAGTGAAATTGTTTTTGAAGAAATAATCACTGTGATGGGAGAAAAGTACATCATGGTTGCTGTGGGAACCAGGCCTGCGGTGTAAACAGCCAGTGATTGCATTGCACATGTATGGCTCTCCCTTCCTGTCTGGCTGCCTCAGCTGGAGCGGGAATGCGCACTTGGTGATTGTGTCACTTCCTGTGCTGAGTGGAAATGTGCACTCTGTGGTTGTGTCACTTCCTGTTCTGAGTGGAAATGTGCACTCTGTGGTTGTGTCACTTCCTGTTCTGAGTGGAAATGTGCACTCTGTGATTGTGTCACTTCCTGTTCTGAGTGGAAATGTGCACTCTGTGATTGTGTCACTTCCTGTTCTGAGTGGAAATGTTCACTCTGTGATTGTGTCACTTCCTGTGCTGAGTGGAATTGTGCACTCTGTGATTGTGTTACTTCCTGTGCTGAGTGGAATTGTGCACTCTGTGATTGTGTCACTTCCTGTGCTGAGTGGAATTGAGCACTCTGTGATTGTGTCACTTCCTGTTCTGAGTGGAAATGTGCACTGTGATTGTGTCACTTCCTGTTCTGAGTGGAAATGTGCACTGTGATTGTGTCACTTCCTGTTCTGAGTGGAAATGTGCACTGTGATTGTGTCACTTCCTGTTCTGGAGCGGGAACGTGCACTCGGCCAATTATGCCACTTCATTGTTTAAGATGAATATGACACAAGATTTATTATTATTACCACCTACCAGCAAAAGTGATGGTAGCCTTTTTATTTTTATGTTTGTTTTGCAATGGTTGTTGTGACATCCGGCTTTTTGCATGGTGGTGCCCTGATTTCCACCACTCATCCAGAGGAGATTATGTTGAAGTTGTTGCAGAAACAGACACTAAGCAGGTCGGGCTCAGGCTGTTGGAGGAGGCAGTCGCAAAATGTCTTGGAAAAACTTTTTGATATTTGTCGTCTGAATCACCGCAGACCGCAAAACGACCAAAAGCCATTTTGCTAAGTCACCGAAGTACTTCCTTCGCTCTTGGCTTTTCGCTTTCTTAAGTGAGAATCGATCTGCCGGGACGAGTGGACAGCAGCAGAGCAGCCAATCACAGGCGACGCCGGTGACCTCTGCCCCCCCCCCGTTGTTTCCGCTCAGTCACTGATTAACAGATCGGCGGTGAGTCACACACACTCTCATTAACGTCGTGGGCGGTGGGTGTGGTGCACTCTGGGTAGACCGCAGAGCCCGGGGCGGGCCATGGTCAGAGGTGTAAGATCCAGGTGTCCTCCGTCCAGTGAGTCGTGGCTGGACTTTCTGACCCCCCGGACACCTCCTGGTTCTAATTGACTGGCTGTACGCCGGATGTCTGACTAACCCATGGACGGTCAACTGAAAGGGGGTGGGAGCCATTCAGCGTGTATGACCGTTATTGTTTGAATCCTGTGTATCAAAAAGAGAGTATAGTATATTGCATTTATAATGTGATAAATGAGCTGTAATTAATTTGACTGATAAATGGGTAAATTATTAGCCACCCAAAATTGCAATTTCTGTTACGTTTTATTTTGTTCATTTTTACTTTCTTGTTTCAGTTGGTGCCCTGACCATACACCGTGGGAGTGCTGAATAATTCCTTTTTTTTAATTATATAAATGACAATATGCTTTTATTACTGGAAACACACTTTTGCTGGAAACCACTTGCAGATAGTCAATTTTTCACCATTAGCCTTTAATGAGTGCTGGAGATTATGTTTAATATAAATCAGATGACGGACATTGCCAAAAGCTTTGTATTTTGTTTATTTGAATGTAATTGTGAATGCAATTATTTATTTGTATGCAATAACCAATGTGTTTTTAAATATTTTAATATTCACTACAAATGTCCACCTTCGTTGGGTATGTGGGGGTTGTGTTGCAAGCTCAATTTAATGCAATTTTCATTTGAAAAATAAGCCTATTTAATAAAATATTTGGTAAAACAAATTGTTTTCTCCCTTTCTGATTTTCACTCTAATATCTGATACGACATTGTCTAGAACACTTTTCAAACTTTTCATAAGAAGGACATTGGGTGGGTGTCTCGGTGGCGCAGCCTGTAGAGCACTGACCGCATGCTCATTGCGAGCCGCGACGTCAGCGGTTCGAATCCAACCGTCTGACATTTGTCGCATGTCTTTCCCTCTCTCGCTCCCATTCTTCCTGTCTCTCTATACTATACTGTCCAATAAAGCTGAAAAAGGCCGAAAAAATATCTAAATAAATAAATAAATAAATAAAAAGAAGGACTTTGGGTTTTTGAATTAGTTGGTAATGCTTTATTTGAAGGGTTTTACATATGAGCTATATAACTTCATAAGCACTACATAGCACATTCAAAATGCATCCTCCTTTCCTGCATTCGTCTCCTGCCCCCACACTTCCTGGTAGGAGGAGATGGGGAGGCATTTGTTTTTAGTATTGGGGTGCACCGCTAGATGTCTCATTTAACTGCTAATTGGTGTGCCTAATTGGTTGAGTTGATATGAACCTACAGAAAGGGTAGATCTCCAGGACCAGGAGTTGGAAATTATGTCTAAGAGTAGAGATTACTTCCATTTCCACTGTGTTTATACTTGCCTTTCAGGCAGTTATTTCCCATTTGCATCTCGGCATGGAAGGTATTGAGAAACATACACAATGACTGAAATTTTGAAACTACTGTATGAGGGGGTTTGAGCATCAAGGTCACTGGAGTTGTGCTGTGTAAAGGGGGTTTGGGGGGTGGAGCTACTGTGTAAAGGGGGTTTGGGGGAGGAGCTGTGCTGTGTAAAGGGGGTTTGGGGGGTGGAGCTCTGCTGTGTAAAGGGGATTTGGGGGTGGAGTTGTGCTGTGTAAAAGGGGTTCGGGGGGTGCATGTCTGCTGATCTTCTGGTGGAGGGGAGGCTGAGGTTCATGGGTGCAGTATGCTCTGTGGAGATGTGGGATAACACTGGGCTTGTCGGCTGCTTTTCTAATGTCCTGAGGAGAGCAAATGGACTTCCGGTCAATAGTAAGTGTGTGTGGACAACCCGCATGTGACCTGTCCTGCCTCCAACAAACAGCGCTGCAGCCATTGAGTGCTGATTAAAATAAATAATATTAGTCTTCTTTTTTTATTAAGGCTTTCCAATATCACATTTATTTCAGTCACCGCATGGCAATGTGTTAGAGGAGCTTTCATGTACAGCGTCTGAGAGTCAACGGTTTGAGTGTCCCCCCAATGTGCACAAGCTATCATACTGCTTAACTCCCTGGCATTGGCTGCCCTAGTACAGGCCTACGTTTACACTGGACGGTCTCCATCTCTGCTTTTATGCTGTCTCTAAAATAAAGTTCCAGTTAACATGGTATGTTCTAACTTTTAACAACTGCACAATTCTTTGCAACTTGCAATCTTACTGGTGACAAATGTCAATCTCCGTGTGGTGTGCACAAGCGAAGAAACCAGCTGTTTATCTGTAATGGGGGCTTTAAAACGAAGCAGAGGAGGCAATTTATGTAATAAAAACATTTAGTGGTGTTGCTGTCTGCATGGGTAAGAGTTTCTGAGAAAGCCGGTGCTGAAAACCTCCACAGGAAAACATTCATTACCGAAATATCACTGCAATTAGGCCAGAGCTGTGGTTTCACAGGGGGAATGTGTGTCGATTACACACACTTACACTGGGGTGCTGCCTCTCAGCCCAGGAACATAACCCATGCTGTGAATTGGTAAGCAATTGGTTAACTGTAGGTCACCAATTACCCCCCCCCCCCCTCCCCCCCAGGGAGAGGTTTTAACCCTGTTTCTGATCATGAAGATTTCACCATCCCGCAATTCGCAACAACAAAGTGTGGGGTCCCTCTAGGTTGTAACATGGGCGGGGTCCCTCTAGGTTGTAACAAGGGTGGGGTCCCTCTAGGTTGTAACATGGGCTGGGTCCCTCTAGGTTGTAACGTGCGGGCAGACCCTGCTGCTCAGCAGTTGGGCAGTTTCCATTCCAGTCTCTTTTTGAAATTGATAAATCACATTAGTGGGCTGTGCAAATTTAAGTGTTATTTATATTTCCAAACCGCGCTAAAATGAAATAGCATGCCCTGACAACGTTCTGGTAAATGGTTGCCATTTATATAGCGCCTTTATCCAAAGCGCTGTACAATTGATGCTTCTCATTCACCCATTCATACACACACTCACACACCGAAGGCAATTGGCTGCCATGCAAGGCACCGACCAGCTCGTCAGGAGCATTTAGGGGTTAGGTGTCTTGCTCAGGGACACTTCGACACAGCCCGGGCGGGGATCGAACCGGCAACCCTCCGACTGCCAGACGACTGCTCTTACTGCCTGAGCCATGTCGCCCCGTTCTGAGTGCAACAAATCCACTTAATATATTGTATGATATACCCCTGGCCTTCCGACCTCATTTCCGCCCGGATTGGGAACGCAGAATTGGGTTTGTGGGTTGGTCTCATCGCCACCGTGTCTTTGGCATCTTGTAGCGTAGTGGTTAACCGTGTCTTTGGCATCTTGTAGCGTAGTGGTTAACCGTGTCTTTGGCATCTTGTAGCGTAGTGGTTAATCGTGTCTTTGGCATCTTGTAGCGTAGTGGTTAACCGTGTCTTTGGCATCTTGTAGCGTAGTGGTTAATCGTGTCTTTGGCATCTTGTAGCGTAGTGGTCTAAGATGCATGGTCTAAGACAATTCCGGTCCAGCAGGGCAGTGTGTGCAGGTTTTTGTTTCCACCAATCACCCTGGCTAATTGGCTGCATGCACTGGCTCACTCAATAATTAGATCACGGTAACACGGGCGACACGAGAGCAGTCTTAGGCTGTCATTCATGCACGTCAAGAAATGTACTGTAGCTATAATGTCAGATGGCATAATTACGTAATTAAGGCCAAAAGTTGGTATGAAATACAGAAATGGATACGGCCCTCTTTGCCCACCTCTGGTCTAAGATAAGCCATGGTCTGGATTGAAACCAGACCACAAAACAGACCGTACGTAAAAAGGTTCCCTTTTCTGAGAATTAATAATCGGTGACAACTAGTTTATGCAAAACGAGCTTCATGAAACTGAGGTGTTTTTCCTGTTGTCTCATGTTCCTTCCTTCAGAACAGGCTGTTAGCGCAGCAGATGGGGAATCTCCATACAGGGCAGCTGTGCTGTCAGTCACTATGGAAATTGTTCTGCTGGTGACATTGCATCTTAGCATTGACCCTGCTGGTGATATCACATTGAATTGATTGATTTTTCTAAATGCATTAATTCTCACATCATATCAATTTTCCCTCGTTCCAGGTGTTTCTGTTTCGAACCATTGTTTTGGCAACACTGTGGCTTAAAAGACATGCACTCAGTTCTTGGTGTGCAATGCTTTTGTAGCTTGAAATGTCTTATTCTTTTTGGTTGGTTGCATTCTAAATTGGTTGTTGCTCAGGTGACTTGAATATCCCCCCCTTCATTTCATTGTAAATGACATTTTTTCCCATAGTGTGCGTTTTTCGACAGACAGGGTTCGGGTTGTTCCACCGGTGGTTTCCATGGTAACACCTTTAGAAATTAAGGGGAGAGAATACCGAATACGTCTCCCATGCAATTGCATAATCATCTCACTTTCCAGCCTTTTAATTTCAGATTTCAGGAAGGGGTATGAATTGCCTTAGTCTTAATCCAATTGGTAAAGCTTCTGCCAATCTATCTCCCTGCTCCTAAATCCATTCTGACTTCATATTGTTGTTGATATTCTCATTCTGCAAATAGAAATTTCATTATAATATCTGCCAAGCACACAAAGTACTGATCTTCTCTGGTAAAATCCTCTGTGTACATGCAAACACTTGTTTATGTGTCCCCACTTTGACAAGCCTCAAGTCTGTTCTTTGTCATTTTATTTCAATGTGGGAACATTAGGCAGAACACTGTGCCTGCAGAAACCAGACGGACTCCGATTGGCTGGTCCTCTGTGCCCCCCCCCTCCCATCCCCTCTGTCACTTATTGGTGGAATAGCAGATGCAGGTGACTGGGGCATGCATGGCAATTGGCCGGTGTACTCATGCTAGCAAATCCACATTGAGCCAGGTGAACCTAAGCCACAATCATTGCCACAGGTTGGGAGTGGGGGAGTGGGACAGAGATGCCCCTTGCCCTACTTGCGCTGAACCTGTTCATCTCTAAATGTCCACTGAACACGGCCCACTGATTTAAAGGTGCACTGGTAGTGTCCTGTTGCACACAAAATGCTGAAGTTGAGAGTCATTAAATTGTGCTTGCCCAAATAAGTCTTAACATAAGACGATGCTTCATAAGAGGATGTCAGGTGCCTTCTGAGAGGAGAAAGACCAACATTTATTGATATCGACAAAAAAAAGATACCAGCCTTCCAACATTTCATCTAGGTCCTCGGGATATGTGGTCTATGAATAAATGTTTGGCTTGGTTGCATTTGAAAGGCATTGTCTCATACCTCGTATCACTGTCCTTGTATCTCCGCAGATTAATTCCAGCTCTTAGCTTTCATGTTTATCGTTTGGGTGCAAAACGAGGTGTGAAAAATTGATTTCTTTTCACCTAGGTTTAAAAGTTTAATGTTCCGACATCGTCGTACCTGACCCAGTTCTCTCTCTGAAATACAATTTCTGACATGGAAACCTCCTTTACAGGGTTGCATAATTCCGACAAGCTTATTTGTGCGAAACATGAGATGGGCAAAAACATAGGAAGCGCAGCTAAATCGTGCTCTCTGTGCTTTTCTTGTGATACATTTAGGCAGTCTCCTTCAAGCTTCCCAATTTAATCAAATCTAATTTATTTGTCTAGTGAAATTTACCAATATTTGTCACAATATGCTTCACATTGAACCCTGGCCTAAACCGTCATTAGTGCAAGCCTAGGGCCCCAGGACCCCGGAAAAACTCCCTGTATGAGCACCAATGGGGAGAAACCAGGAGAGGAACCAGACTCCCAGGAGGAGCCCATCCTTCCCTGGCTGGCACTGGGTTTTAATGACCAACACGCTCCGTCGGTCAGTGTTCACGTTAATGAGTTAGGCAACCAGTGGATAAATGCCAGAGACTGTGCACATTTATTAGCGGGGCAATACACTGTCTTATTCCCATGTTCTTTTCAGTCTGCGATTTCAACAACCAACCAACAAACATTACTGTGTAAATTTGCAAAGGTTATACAAGTGCACTTATCTTTAGCTTGAGAGTGACAGGCTAGTGCTAGTCAAACAGGTGTGCAATCTGCCCCCCATGGCAGATGTTGTTGCTGGAATTGTTTTTGTTCTGTAAGTGTAATACAGGGGTGGGCTGCAATGTTCAGGCTGTTTCACGATTAATAACATAACTATTTTTAATATACAATTTGTGCTTTTAATGATGTAATTTGCACAATCATTTATTAGTTCTGTTTTGTGTATCAGTGAGCTGCAAATCTAGACAGCGTATTTGTTGCTTTAAATGACATGACATGTAATGTAATGTAAATGTGCGCACTTAGAATACGTTTTTCAGAGCCTCCATTTCCGTCCCAAGAGTGCCATATGGCAGTCAAGTGTAACTACTATAAAAGGTACAAGGTACTCTTGACCTTTTAACTTTTCAAGCAATCAAAATGACTGCTATACTATTGTTCTGAACCCCTATTGAAAACCCTGCAAAATTTCCCCTTGGGATTTGGGTGGAGCCATGTAATATT
>NC_083772.1:9010535-9025535 GCF_963514075.1 Conger conger
GTGTGTGTGTGCGTGTGTGCGTGCGTGCGTGCGTGCGTGCGTGCGTGCGTGCGTGCGTGCGTGCGCACGCGTGCGTGCTCATGCACTTGTGTGTGGGGGTGAGTGTGTGTGTGCACATGTATTGGGGAGGTCTGTGTGCATACATGATGTGTGTGTGTATTGGGAAGGCGTTTGTGTGTGTGCGCGTGTCTGTTCGGGAGGTGTGTGTGTGTGTCTGTGTTCGGGAGGTGTGTGTGTTTGTGTGTGTGTGTCTGTTCGGGAGGTGTGTGTGTGTGTGTGTGTGTGTCTGTGTTCGGGAGGTGTGTGTGTGTGTCTGTGTTCGGGAGGTGTGTGTGTGTGTGTGTGTGTGTGTGTGTGTCTGTGTTCGGGAGGTGTGTGTGTGTGTGTCTGTGTCTGTGTTCGGGAGGTGTGTGTGTGTGTGTGTGTGTGTGTGTGTGTGTCTGTGTTCAGGAGGTGTGTGTGTGTGTGTGTGTGTGTGTGTGCGCGTGTCTGTGTTCGGGAGGTGTGTGTGTGTGTCTGTGTTCGGGAGGTGTGTGTGTGTGTCTGTGTTTGGGAGGTGTGTGTGTGTGTCTGTGTCTGTCTGTGTTTGGGAGGTGTGTGTGTGTGTGTTCGGGAGGTGTGTGTGTCTGTGTTGGGGAGGTGTGTGTGTGTGTGTGTCTGTGTTGGGGAGGTGTGTGTGTGTGTGTCTGTGTTGGGGAGGTGTCTGTGTGTGTGCATGTGTATGTGTATTGGCGAGGTGCGTGTGGAGACCCTACACAGTCTCCTCAGGTTTAATTGACACCTTTGATGTAGCGCCTGCACCTCCCACTGCCTCTGAGATCACGTCAGACGCTCACAGGGGGCGGGGCCAGTCTGCCTATGACCGCTCACTAGCGCGTACTCCTCTCCGCCAGCCCACTCCACTGCTGTTCATTCAGCTTTCTGTGTCAGAGCGAGGCAGAGCCTTCAGCAGGGAGCTCCAGCATGCTACAGTGCATAGAAGGTAAGCGCTAGACCGTCCTCAATCCCTGTCTCCCTCTCTAGCTCCCCTGGATACCCTGAGGAATGCTTTAATGCTTTTCCTCCTCCACGGGGATTTTTCTAAGTGCTTTGATGACCTGGGATGGAGACAACTTTTTTTCTTTTCTTTTTTTTCTCTCTCTCCTCTCTCCTCTCCAGGAATTTATTTGGAGCTGTTGCAGTTCAGAAAAGGTGCTCTGAGTAGTCTGGGTTTTCAGTGCTGCTGTTGGTCTGTGTGTGTGATTTGTTTTCATCTACCCTTAAGCTGTGAGGGGGGGATCTAGTTTTTGTAATTGGTTGATTGATTGTTAACGATGGCTTGTGAAATGGGGTGGCTGAGGTGCTTTGTGTTCTGGGGTTCACTGTTTTGTAAGATCTTGAGGAAAGCAGTGGTCTTCCTTGGGGTTCACTGCTGCCGTACCCTCAAGTTCCATTCGAATAAATCTCTCTTGTAGAGTCTGTCTGACTGCCTGTTGTTCAATGAGCTATGTTGCTAAGCCTGCCTTCAGGATGCTTTTGATTTAGATTCTAAGGGGGAAAGTTAGAAGCGTAATATGCATAACTTCATCACACAACTTGTTCTCTGTCTTGAGCTGAAAAGATGTAGGCGGTGCGGAACTGTGTTTGTTTTTGGGTCACTATCACAACCACAATAGTGTGGGCTGCAACCAACCAAGGGCATTCATGATACTGTTTCCGTCTTCCTTTAACACATTCATTATCTCTATATATTCTATCTCTCGCTCTCTCTCTCTCTCTCTCAAGATACAAATGTACTTTATTTGCATGGCAAGTAAATTGTGTTCTCTCTCTCACTCTCACTCTCTCTCTCTCAAGATTCAAATGTAGTTTATTTGCATGACAAGTGAATTGTGTTCTCTCTCTCTCTCTCTCTCTCTCTCTCTCTCTCTCTCTCTCTCTCTCTCTCTCTCTCTCTCTCTCTCTCTCACTCTGTGGTTTTAGTAAACGGGAATGCGGGCAGTCAGCTGTCCACTCCTCGGTCAGGGAAGTCCCCCAGCCCCTCCCCCACCAGTCCAGGAAGTCTCAGAAGACGCCGGGTAAGAGCCGTCTCCCACAATCCCCTTAACACTTTACTCAAGCCTCCGTACACCATGTCAAATTACAGTCATTTCAAAATATTTTGATGTTACTTTAGGCCACTAATCTTGAAAAAAAAAACATTTTGCTTTGGATCAAGGAACACGTTAGCCCTCCTCACTAAAATGTTTCATTTGGACTTTATTTCAAATCCTTACAACTGTCACATTAAGACCAAGTAATCTCCAAGCTGTTCTGATTTGAGGCAACATTGCTCTGCATGAGTTTTTCCCGAAAATGATCTTCCTAAATAATCCTGTCCTTCAGCTGTGCCGTGTGTTCGTTCCATTTAGTACACCAGGAATCAAATCCGGGATTCTCTTGGAGTCATAGTCAGCTTACTCAGACAGATCCGTGTTGAATTTCTCACATTAACTGTTAGGAGAAAGAGCAATATGGGGGCGTTTGTATTATCTGGATGTGAATATTTTTTCACTATTGTGCCAATACTGCTTCTATATCAGACACATGGGACATATACACATTCGATTAGTGTTTATATATCAAAGTGTCGACAGTTAGTGTCTGGCAACCTAGTATGGTAGAGATAGGCTCCAGTCAATAAGTAATGCTTTGAAAATGATGGCCAGGGCTATAGTGTAGTGCCTGGCTTCATTCATGTTGACACCTCGTTTGAAAAAAGACCAAAAGCTACGGAAAGCCATTAAAACACAAACCCTATCAGGCAGTATCTTTGCGTTTAACGTTAGGAATCTTCTGATTAGTCTGACTCCGTGTTGCCGGGCGATGTTGAGAAGCTAGCAGATTCACTCAGACATTCCGTGCTCAATGTTGCCTGTGGTCATGTGATAACTCTCGACTTCCTGTGTTGATTGGTGTTCAGAGGAGGTTTGTTTGGGTGGGGATGGGCGGGGGGGGGGGG
Organism: Conger conger; assembly: GCF_963514075.1. Lineage (NCBI taxonomy): Eukaryota > Metazoa > Chordata > Actinopteri > Anguilliformes > Congridae > Conger > Conger conger. Next base: position 9,013,516 of record NC_083772.1, read on the forward strand.
GGAGGTCTGCAGTCATCGCCCGGCTGTCATCCACTTGCATGGCTCTATGAAGTAGTGCTGAAGAATTCTACTCCACTCTGACTGGAAAGTAACCTAGCAACCGCGGAACAGCCTGCAGCCGCAAGACCCCCTGTTCGGCTGTGCTGTGCTACTTGGCTCTCTCTCTCTCTTTCTGGTCGGAGCTGAGGGCTTTATCCGGGCTTAGCTCGCTTTAATCACGCGTCCTGGCCCTATATCCCATATATTCCGTCCCCACTGGCTCATCCGCAGTCCCCTGGTAATGCATATACCCAGCACGGTAGGCTTTCATCAGTCAGAGCCAGGGGTTCAGTTCAGCTCCTGCGCTCCAGTTAGTGTAGAGCTGTGAATCATCGGTGTGTGTGTGCGTGCATGTATGAGTGTGTGTGAGTGTGTCTGTGCGTGCCTATGTATGTGTGAGAGAGAGGGAGAGAGTGTGTGTGCCTGTGAGTGTGTGTACATGCGTATGTGTTTGTGAGCCAGAGGGAGAGTGTGTGTGTGTGGGTAGGTCCCATCTTAACCCCATTTATATTCTGGGGAAAAGAATAAATGAATTATTAAGTTTTGATCTGTTTCTTCCCTCCCGTTTCTGTCAGAGGTGATGAGATGCTCCATCTCCAGTGTACCGCAGACCGAGCACTGAAATTAGGACATGGCTCCTCTCCCAAACTCATACACTATTATTGTGCTGTGCATTTGTCAGATTGTATTTCTGCCTGAGTTACTGAGTTAGTCTTCCATGTCTTAGATGTTACAGTGACTAGTGGTGAAGACCTTGCAGAACTCCAGTGTAACTTGTTCCGTGAATGTAGACTGGCTGTGTTCTTCTGTGTTCCCCAAAATTATTTCCCCCTCTCAAAAATGAAAAATAACCTAGGCGTCTAACGTCTTTGAATCAGTGTCGTTTCTCTACAACCTTTCCCCTAAACCTTGAGTGAACATTTCCAGTAAACCTTGTTCTGCAGTTTTAGGTTATCTTTGTCAGTTGCATGTGGTGAGGTTTGCTATAATGGAGTTTATTATGTATTCATAAAGCATAAGACCAGTACTCCAGTAAGATGCGTCTTAGTCATGACGTAGCCCGTGGGAACCGTGAACCTAACCATGACCTATCTTTGAGTATCTCCATTGTGTCAGCACGGCAGTCCTTCCCTGCTTTAATTATTCAGTAATGCCGCGGACAACTTCTTATTTCTTGTTTGATTTTCATTTTTTATTTATTGTGGTTAGAAATTAATTTGACATCAGTAGAATGGTATGGAATGGACAACATTATTGTGCAATGAATTTTTAATTAAAATGTCCTTTATCTCAGTAAAGGAGTCTCAAGTAAAAGGAAATGGACAGAGGATAGTGTTGATAATGTTAGATATAAACAAAGAACAGGCAGATCTTTGTTGTTGTGCTGGGAATGCACAATCCCCATTGAACCAATGTATTTTATTTTATTTTTTTAATGGAGATTTTAGAATAGTCAGATAACTCCAGCTCTGAAGTATTCAGAATAGTCTCTTTGTGCGCGATTTGAGTTGTGAAAATGTCGCTGCCCAAAGCTGAGCTTTTGTAAACTTCGTCTGGCTGTCCATTCACCCCCCCCCCCCAGGTAACCCTGCTTAAATACGGGGCAGTAACCGCATTCAAAGCTTTGTTTGATTAAATTCAGTTTGCCCGCAATTTATATTTCTCCGCTTTTTTGTGCGACTGTTGAAAAGCTGCTGCTCCCTATGTGACACGACCTTGCACAACACCGGGTCGGCGTGACACCTCCAGCGGCCCTCTGAAGAATAGCGGATTTCACAGTCTAATTTCCTACCACCCGAAATAGGAATAGTTCCCGTCTGTGAAATGTCAGTGCCTTTGGTGTCTAAATGAGGGCTCCCTTCTGTGAACTGCGGGGCTTTGTGTTCGCCGAATACAAGCCACGGGAAGCAATAGACCCCGCAAAGAGCACTGCTTCCACCGCTGAGCTCAAGTCAATCAACTCGCATTGAAAAAATAATTACGCCTTTGAGATAACTTGGAAATTGTTGAGTCTTCATGGACAGGGTTGGGTTGCAGTCGGAGAGGGGATAGTTTCCTATTGGAGGGGGGAGTGCAGCTGTATTTAACGTCACTGTTTCTAGTGGTCGTGTCAATCTGAACCCAACAATGGCCATTGCGGACTGCTGCATTCGCCGTGCCGGCTGTCGGAAGCGTTTTTATGTACTGCATGTCAAGAGCGTGCCCCGGTTTCTGAAATTAGCTGGGCATGCGTACGGTATGAGCACAAGACATGATTATGACCCCCGAATGCATCATTCCTGTCTCATGCTTTGTGACCTGTCCTTCTATGATGTGGGCCCTACTCAGTTCGTATCTAAGCAACCAGCCTGAATCCAAAAACCACGTGAAGGCCAAATGTAAATGCATACATTTTTGTTCCCCTGCGATCAAGTAAAGTTTTGGCAGTCTTGGAATTGAGGCTTTGAATGTTTGGTTTCAAAATGTATGCAATTGCAATATGCAAGGAGCAGTTCCGAAAAGTCTTATTGAGTTATTCTGCTGTTTCTCTGAGGGGGGTGTTAGAGATGAAAACCCTCTCCCTCTCAGCCCCTCCACTTCCAGGGAACATGTGTAATTGGGTCACAAACAGCGGTCTGAGATTTCCCTGTCTTGGCCAGTCGGATCAAGACCATATCAGAGGCTTAGCCTCCATTCCACCCACTTCAAATAGAAAAGGAACATACGGACAATGAGAGGGTAGCTTTGCTCATGAGTGGGATCAGGATTGGAATAAGATTTTTAATACAACAATGTTTATTTATTCACATTATTCCTATGCATTTTTACTGGGGTGAGTTTCTCACAGATTTTGCCTGAGCTGCTTCACCAGTTATTAGCAGCCTGTAGTCTACTGGCTAAGGTATATGACTGGCACCCGGAAGCTGGTTAACCACACATTGCTCCAGGGGGGATTGTTAAAAAAAAAGATGGCTGACCTTCCCATTACACAAAAATTTCTACATAAAATAAAATGATACACAATTTTGAATTAATACTTGTATGTTTTACATCAATGTGTATCGCATTGAAGTCCTATCACACTTAATTTGTGTTGGTCAAATCTAATTCAACCTTCACAATTATCCAGAATGCTCACACTGGTTCACCGACAGAACGGTACACATGCACAGCGGCTTTGAGGAAAACAGGAAGCAGTGCCCTTATTTGGGAAAGTAGGTTGAAGCATTTCCAGGCAAGGCCCTGATGCTGTCTGCTCTGTGCCAGGCAGGTATTATTAGTGCCTCTTGCTTAAATGGTTACCATAGAAACACAGGTTTTATTACCTCGGTGCCTCCCTAAGTGGTGAGCGAGGTTTAGAACTGCGAGCGTATCGCCGCTGAGTAGACCGACACTTCAGGAGGTGCCAGTCATCCTAATTTACCACGGCTGGCGGTATTTTTTTCTTCTCCTATTTAACAGAAAGAAAATGTTGTTTATACACTCTTTTTTTTTTTTTTTTCATTTGACATAACCGTAGCATAAACAAACCGTGTTATGTAAATACTAAAAAAAGCTGGTCAGCCAAGGCGTCTCAGACACATACGCTTTCATTTTGAGCGGCTTCTCGCTGTTCTCCAAGCCTCTCGACACCTTTCGGAGGTTGAGATCACATCGCGTTCTGATACCCAAGCAGTGCTTGAGGTTGAGGAACTGCCAAGGCTTTCTGTGGAGATTTGTTCTGCTCAGTGCAACACTCAAACTCAAAAGAGTCTAAAGATGGCCGCCGCGGGCGGAAACTGTAGCGAGACTAGACTCCAGTGCACTCCGCTCGCCCCTGACAGTCTACCACGTTATGGCAATCGGCTGTGAGTGCGCTTGTGCAAGACCCTTTTTACACTTCCTGTGATGTGTAATGTTTCAAAGAGGGTTTGAAAATATGCCACTGGAGTGCAACGGGGCTTTTTGAAATGCCGAGTGACAGCCTTCAGTGGACGTGACGGGTGAACAATGTCCCCTCTGGGGTCTGATTAATGTGGCTTTGACTGTTCCTCTGTATTGATGAGGGAGTAGTGGCCGAGTTAACCCCTCCTGTAACAACTGTAACACTGTAAAACTATGTCCCCCTGCTCCCCCCTAGGGCTCCCAGCACAGTGGGTCCTCACTGTCCCTGGCGTCCACCAAGGTCTGCAGCTCCATGGATGAAGGAGATGGAGCAGGAAGTGAAGGTACAGGACTCAATTTGCTAACTAAAGTGAAATACTCCCATGATTTTCTGTTGGCATTTTGACTTCAGAATTTCAGTCCAATTCCTGGATTGGAAACGGAATTGAGCTCAGTCCCTGGAGGAGATGAGGTGGTCTGACTTGTGTTGATCAACACTCCGTTTGAAAGACTGTGTTTAAGAGGTGGTTGTGTGCTATTCAGGAATTGGACTTTGAAACTGGGTTTACTTCTATGCAAGGATTTGATCAAAAAAAATAAAATAAATAAAAAAATAAATTTACTGATGTACTCTGAGGAATCTAGCCCATGGCCAAGTTTGAATGAGGGACAAGTTTGGGTCATATGCCGAATAGTCTTCCGAAAAAGGATAGGCCTGGGTGTTTAACCCGTCACCGTACCCCTCGCTGCAGTGGAGCAGATGGACGAGTACCCCCAGGTGCCAGCCTCCATCGCAGAACGCTACAAAGTGGGCCGGACGATCGGGGACGGGAACTTTGCGGTGGTGCGCGAGTGTGTGGAGAGGTCCACGGGGAGGGAGTACGCCCTGAAGATCATCAACAAAGGGAAATGCAGAGGAAAGGTAGGACCTGCTTGGTTTTTTTGGGAGGGGCGCTGCCCTTCACCAGTTGGGTGAAGATGCTTTTGGAGGAGGCGTGGGGCAATGGGTGTAATTGGTAATGGTGACTCTCCACTTTAAACTAATTGTTGTGTTTTCTCTGCAAAAACCTGAAAATAAGTTAATCTCAACAAGTATTTATGTCTTATATTCAGACTTAAAATCTTATTTCTATTACTGTTTTGCTAAAATAAGACAAAAATATTGACAATGGGGTAAGAGTTTTTCTTTGAGACCCAAGCTGTTTGATTGGTTGATTAGGTTCATGACTCCCCCAGCACTAGTGATTGGCCATTTCAAGTTCATTCATTCATTCATTAATTATCCTAACCCGCTTATCCTGAACAGGGTCGCAGGGGGGCTGGAGCCTATCCCAGCATACATTGGGCGAAGCCATTTCAAGTTGAAGTGAGAAATTGAGGGGGTCAAAACAAGGGAAAACATGGTTAAAACATGGCGATAAGGCAAGGCTGTATTCTCTTCCAGGAACATATGATCCAGAACGAGGTGTCCATCCTCAGGCGGGTGAAGCACCCCAACATCGTGCTGCTCATCGAGGAGATGGACACATACGGCGAGCTCTACCTGGTCATGGAGCTGGTCAAGGTACTGCTACCTGTGGCTGCTGGATCCAGTGAGGACCAGAGTGGTTATGCTTCCGCTGATTTCCCCTTTAATAGAGTTTCCCCTCTGCTAGTGCTCGTTCAGCTTGTGTCTTGCCCAAACCCCACACTCTCAGCGTGCGCGGACTAATCCTTTCGTTCCGTGTTTTTGCTTTTAGTCTTACGTCCATTTTTATTATTTATCCGAAAATACGAACATCTACGCACATTCATATTATATAGCTTGACGCATTACCGAGATAAATGTTCCGTGTAAAGCAAAGCTATAACAATTATCCCGCCACTGAGTCATAGTGACCAGGGATCAATTAAAAAGTCAATAGTCAAAGAGCCGTGGCATCCATTTTGAATTGCCTCGGTAGTTAAAAACTGGCCAGTTCGGCAAATGCTTTGACAGTGTTAGATGAAACGAGTTACGATTTGAAGTTTTGAGATGAGTTTCCAGTCTGCGTCACTAGATGGGCAGAGACAAGCCTAATGTAGTTGTTAACATGAATTGTTCATGCACAGATACATTGACAGAGCTGTACAGATTAACGTGTCAGTAGTAGTAATTTAACAACTGCGGTAGTTAATGCCCATTCATGGAACCTTATTGTGACTTCTCCTCAGACAAGACCAACTGCTTTTGAGAATAGTCTCTCTTCTGAGCCTCTGCTCCATCTTGTTTTGTGTAGGGGGATTTTAATAAATGCCACAGAGCCGAGAAAACGGACCAGATGCAACATTTCTCGGCCTTTGACAGCCTCTCGAACGAGCAACGTTTTTATGAAAACGAGGAGTCTGAGAATATGGTGTTTTAGAATAGAATTGTGAAAATGTTTGACAGTGCTCAGTTCTGATGGGTCTCTAAAGGCTGTACTTAAAATATAGCACCACTCAGTCATATTTATAAGTGCTTTGGATTAGCGCACCTCCTGTCCTGTATCACCATAAATGTTGAAGTGTAATCAGCTTGAACAGCTCTTTTTTGTTGAGAGAATTGTTATGGGCTGTGTAGTTAATAAGCACTTACAAGAGCACACACATTAACAGACATCCAACGATGGGCTCAATCAAACTTAATTAATTTCAATAAAACAGAATAAATCTGCTAGCTGGGCAGAATTTTAAGCATACTGTAAAGGTGTTGGTTGTTTTGTTGGATTGCATCCAGTCTCCTGCTGCAGTGTTTGATTGTGTTTCTTTGTTTGTGTGCCTGAAGGGGGGTGACCTCTTTGATGCCATCACTTCCACCAGCAAGTACACAGAGCGTGATGCCAGTGGCATGCTGTATAATCTCGCCAGCGCCATCAAGTACCTGCACAGCCTCAACATCGTACACCGTGACATCAAACCAGAGAACCTGCTGGTGAGGGCAGTGTGTGTGTGTGTGTGTGTGTGTGTGTGTGTGTGTCTGTGTCTGTGTCTGTGTCTGTGTCTGTGTCTGTCTGTGTGTGTGTGTCTGTGTTTGTGTGTGTGTGTGTTTCTGTGTGTGTGTCTGTGCGTGTGTGTGTGCGTGCGTGTGTGTGTGCGCGTGTGTGTGTGTGTGTGCGCGTGCGTGTGCGTGCGTGTGCATGTGCAAGTGTGCTTGTGCCTGTGTACGTGTGTTTGCCGAAGAGACAGTAGGATATTTCTCAGAATAAGAGCACTGGTAAGTGAGCCGTCCTGAATGGGCCAGTGAGGTCCTCCACTACAGAACCGGTGAGTCAGTGACTGCAGCACTGTCGGGTTCTGGCCCTGCTGAGATCCGGCCGGGCATCCAGCCTCTGACTCATTGGTCTTTTCTGAGATTTGATTTCGCTGGGCCTTTTCTTTTCCTTTTTTCCCGGAGACCCCGGTGGTCCCCGCTCGTAACTCTCGCTGCCGGAAGCTTCTCTGGGCGCTGATTCACGCGCGCGCCTCGGCGCACCGGCGCTGGTGGGAGGTCATGCGGAAGCGCTGCCCACCGCATCGCTTATGAAACCGCCAGATGTGCGAGAGCCAGATGTGCGCCAGAGATAGCGAGCGAGCGGAGCCACGGGAGGAGCCTCGCAGCCCGCTTCTGAATTCAGTCAGAGATGTGATCTCACCCGCACTGAGAGGGGAGGGGAGAGGGGAGCAACCAGCCTCGCTAAATTCAGTCAGAGATGTGATCTCACCCGTACTGAGGGGAGAGGAGAGGGGAGAGGGGAGGAGGAGAGAGCGGAGCAACCAGCCTCGCTAATTTCAGTCAGAGATGTGATCTCACCCGCACTGAGAGGGGAGGGGAGGGAAGGAGCAACCAGCCTCACTAAATTCAGTCAGAGATGCGATCTCACCCATACCGAGGGGAGGAGGGGCGAAGGAGCTACCAGCCTCGCTAAATTCAGTCAGAGATGCGATCTCACCCGTACCGAGGGGAGGAGGGGCGAAGGAGCTACCAGCCTCGCTAAATTCAGTCAGAGATGTGATCTCACCCGTACCGAGGGGAGAGGAGAGGGGAGAGGGGAGGAGGAGAGAGTGGAGCAACCAGCCTCGCTAAATTCAGTCAGAGATGTGATCTTACCCCCACCGAGGGGAGAGGAGGGAAGGAGAAACCAGCCTGGCTAAATTCAGTCAGAGATGTGATCTCACCCGCACCGAGGGGAGAGGAGAGGAGGGGAGAGGAGGGGAGAGGAGAGGGGAGGAGAGTGAGTCATAGCTTCAGTGAGCTCCCTCAACAGCCATCGTGTGCGTTTCTTAACATAAAGCCAAACGCCCCGGGCGGCTTTTTAATATGACAGCCACCCCGCCCCAGCAGGGTTTTTTACCGCAGCAGGTTCTTCATTTTCTCAAGTTGAAGAGTCACATCCACAAAAAAACCCTTGTTACATCAGGAATCAGATTCTCCTATTAGTCCATTTTAATCATTCGGATGCCCGCCTTGCCTGTCGAATCCTGCTCGCACACTTTGATTAGAGCTTCTCACAGCAGTAGTCATGCTCCCCGTACCCTTCGCACTGGAGATGGTAGCGTGTGGCTGGGAGCATGTTTTCCAAAAATTAATTCCACTCTTTCCTACTCGAATAGAGCCTTTTAAGGCACAGTGGAACATACGTTATATAACCCAGCCCTCCGGCGTACGTGATCTAGTCTGTTCTCAAAGGCTCCCGCACGCTCTGATCTAAACCCGTCTCTGCACTGCTCATATCTGGTAAACGTATGCAATAATGTGCCAATAACCATCCCTGAACATTACATAAAAACATTAATATGTGTGCCTCAGTGCAATTCAGCCACCTTTATTCCACTATTATTCTCATCTTCAACATGCTCATCGACCTGCTCATTCGGGGGTCTTGCTTTGGGTTCCAGGTTTACGAGCACCAAGACGGGAGCAAGTCCCTGAAGCTGGGAGATTTCGGGCTGGCCACTCTTGTGGACGGCCCGCTGTACAACGTGTGCGGGACCCCCACATATGTAGCACCAGAGATCATAGCCGAGACTGGGTGAGTAACGGGGGTGGGCTTCTGGTGGGGTTGGAGACCCTGTAAGTCATGGAGTGTGGGTTCACATTGTTGAGAGAAGAACCTTGAGATTTTCGTGCTATCAATGGTGGAGGAAATTGGAACGAATAGAAAACATTCAGTGCATTTAGAAGACGGGTCGTGGGTTGGAAGGCAGGACAGAGGACCTATTAGCCTAGATTTGATATCAGACCTGGGTGAAATACATAATTTTTTTGGATTCAAATACTCTTCTGTACTCGATTGATCTGACCTGGTGCAATTGAGCCAACCAAGGCGAGGTTCCTATACACCAGAGAAGATCAGTAAAGCATAGAAAATGAATTTGAATCCAAAGCAGTTACGTATTTGACCCAGGTCTGTTTGATATTTTAAAAATGTATTTGGGGGAGCAGTATAAAAGGCATTTAGGTGGTCTAGAGGCCTACCAGGATTCAGATTCACCTTGGCCCCACGCTCACTTCCAAACATGAACTTCCTGTTGACGCCCTTCTGACTCTCCTCACAGGTACGGGCTGAAGGTGGACATCTGGGCTGCCGGCGTCATCACCTACATCCTCCTGTGCGGCTTCCCTCCTTTCCGCGGGTATGTCCGTGACCTTTAACCCTGTCCCTCTGTTTACCTTCTGCTGCATTCACCCAGGCAGTGTGGACCCTGCAGGGTTCCCCCTCAGACTCCTCCCCCCTCACACGCCTGCCGTTCTGGGTCAGGTGTCTGCTCTTCTGCTGCTCTGTAAACTCATTGTGACAGCCTTCTGTGAAATGCACTGTCCAAAAAAAAAAAAAACGTGGATTATTTGATAAATATGCTGGATTCATTTAATTTATTTGTTTATTAATATAGTTCTGTGGAGCTAATACAGTGAAACATTGACACTTTGTCACAAACAAGTCCCCGATGTTTTCTATATCCAGTGGAGTTGGAGCAAATTTCCAGAGTGGTCTCCAGATGGGGCTTCTATGACAGCTTTTTGACAGCCCCCACACATTACCACTTAGTGATAGATTCATCTTTAACTCATTCGCTAAAATTAAAATGGGGTTATTAAAATGTAAACTTGCCAACTCCTGATGTTTGATTTCTTTGTTTCTTTTCAGGATAGTATCAGTTATATGCTCTAATCAAATTGAGTGGCTATATCTTGAACATTAATTATTTATAATTTTCATAGAGTCTGAAGTTTGAACCTGCCATACCTCAGTGGTTATTGTGCTCTCTTAGCTAGGACATTCATCTAAGAAATGGCTCAAATAATAATAATTGTACCCCACTTAGGTGCTTGCAGTATGGGCAAATATCCAATGGCACCACTGTAGGTCTCTGTAGCCTGTTTGATACTTGAGTTGAGTGCCCGTCAAAAGCCTCTTGACTAGCATATCATTAGCACTGACGTACTATTTACAGATCTAATGCTGTAATCATAGAAAGTGTTCATAAATTATGAATCCATTTGAATCGTTTTATTTATTTGGCAGAAGCAGTGAAGATCAGGAAGCACTCTTTGACCAGATTTTGATGGGACAGCTTGATTTTCCTTTACCGTACTGGGACAATATTTCCGACACCGCTAAGGTTTGTATGTGCGTGTATGTGTGAGTGGTTGTGAGTTAATGAGTGTTTCTCAGAATTATGGTAGTCAGAAATGAGTCACTCTAGAATCCTGGAATCAGGGCTTGTTTGGAGACTGCTCATGTTCTGTTCTAAGAATGAACATGTGTACATGCATATATGTGTGTGTTCTCTGTTCTGTGTTCTGTTTTCTGAGTGTGCGTGTGCCTGTGCACGCATGTGTATGTGTCTGCTCTGTATTTTAAGTGTGTGTGTGCGTGTGTGTTCTGTATTCTCAGTGTGTGTATGTGGGCACGTGTATATGTGTTCTGTATCTTAGTGTGTGCATATGTATATGTATGTGTGTGTGTGTGTGTATGCGTATGTGTGTGCTCTGTATTCTGAGTGTGTGTGTGTGTGTGTGTGTGTGTATGTGTATGCTGTATTCTGAGTGTGTGTCTGTGTGTGTATATGCTGTATTCTGAGTGTGTGTGTGTTCTGTATTCTGAGTGTGTGTGTGTGTGTGTTCTGTATTCTGAGTGTGTGTGTGTGTGTTCTGTATTCTGAGTGTGTGAGTGTGTGTGTGTGTGTGTGAGTGTGTGTGTGTGTCTGCTCTGTATTTTAAGTGTGTGTGTGTGTGTTCTGTATTCTCAGTGTGTGTATGTGGGCACGTGTATATGTGTTCTGTATCTTAGTGTGTGCATATGTATATGTGTGTGTGTATGTGTGTGTGTGTGTGTATGCGTATGTGTATGTGTGTGCTCTGTATTCTGAGTGTGTGTGTGTGTGTGTTTGTGTATGCTGTATTCTGAGTGTGTGTGTGTGTGTGTATATGTTGTATTCTGAGTGAGTGTGTGTGTGTGTGTGTGTATATGCTGTACTCTGAGTGTGTGTGTGTGTGTGTGTGTGTTCTGTATTCTGAGTGTGTGTGTGTGTGTGTGTGTGTTCTGTATTCTGAGTGTGTGTGTGTGTGTGTGTTCTGTATTCTGTGTGTGTGTGTGTGTGTGTGTGTGTGTGTGTGTGTGTGTGTTCTGTATTCTGAGTGTGTGTGTGTGTGTGTGTGTGTGTATTCTGTATTCTGAGTGTGTGTGTTTGTCTCCCCTCTGCAGGAGCTCATCACATCGATGCTGCAGGTGGATGTGGATCAGAGATACTCTGCTCTCCAAGTGCTGGACCATCCCTGGGTCAACGTGAGTGCAGCGCACTGCTGCTCAAACACTCCTTCTAAAGAGGACAGTTCTACAACAGTGCTGCCCAATCACGTGCCGTGGAGGTTTTCAGTCCAACCAATCACTTCACCTGCTGATTTCACTAATCAACGCACCCTCAACCAGAGAGGAGGGCACTGATTGGTGAAATCAGCAGGTGTAGGGATTGATTGGAATGCAAACCTGATGCTCTCGGTCCTCCTCAGCACACGACTGGGCAATACTGTTTTAGAATAAATGTCAACTGGTACAATGTACAAAACTAAAGTTAATTATTAGATCAGCTATTTGTTAAAAAAAAAGAAAAAAAAAGTGCCTCACTCCTCCTGGCTGCTCAGCCGAATAATGGAGCGT